>NC_133329.1:333923285-334223285 GCF_042186555.1 Aquarana catesbeiana
GCGAGAACAAGCCTTGTTCTCAAAACTAGTACAGCCTTCTGTACACAGACACCTCCCAGCAGCCATGCCCATTCCCACCTCCCCAGCACGCTCATATTCTCATAAAAAACACGGGGCAGGCGGTCCTGAGCTCCAGATTCCCATGCCAATCAGAGGGCATGGGAGGCGGAGCTACAGCGTCTTACACGGCCACGGCTCCCATGCCTGTGAGCGCTGACGGCGTCTCCCCGCAGGGATGTAGTCCCAGTGGTGGGAGCATGCACGGAAGACCCCTTCAGAACAGCTGTGCAGAAGGGGCACCCATCTGGGAGAAGGACAGGAAGTGGGTAAAACGGACCCCAAAAAAACACATTTCAAAACAAAAATGAAGTAAAAGGTTAGTGAACACATAGTTACATAGTTGGTGAGGTTGAAAAAAGACACAAGTCCAACCTATGTGTGTGATTATGTGTCAGTATTACATTACATATCCCTGTATATTGCGGTCATTCAGGTGATTATCTAATAGTTTCTTGAAGCTATCAATGCTCCCCGCTGAGACCACCGCCTGTGGAAGGGAATTCCACATCCTTGCCGCTCTTACAGTAAAGAACCCTCTACGTAGTTTTAGGTTAAACCTCTTTTCTTCTAATTGTAATGAGTGGCCACGAGTCTTATTAAACTCTCTTCTGCGAAAAAGTTTTATCCCTATTGTGGGGTCACCAGTACAGTATTTGTAAATTGAAATCATATCCCCTCTCAAGCGTCTCTTCTCCAGAGAGAATAAGTTCAGTGCTCACAACCTTTCCTCATAACTAATATCCTCCAGACCCTTTATTAGCTTTGTTGCCCTTCTTTCTACTCGCTCCATTTCCAGTACGTCCCTCCTGAGGACTGGTGCCCAGAACTGGACAGCATACTCCAGGTGCGGGCGGACCAGAGCCTTGTAGAGCGGGAGAATTATCGTTTTATCTCTGCAGTTGATCCCCCTTTTAATGCATGCCAATATTCTGTTTGCTTTATTAGCAGCAGCTTGGCATTGCATGCCATTGCTGAGCCTATCATCCACATACTACATTACCTTTTAAAGAAGCAGGATTATGAAAAAGCCGAGGGTTTAGTATCACTTTAAGCCTTTAGAACCACTTTACGTTGAGTTGATGAGGACACAATATGCCACAATGGAAGCTTTTTACAGGTTTGTGATTACTAAAAATCGAATAGCTTTGCTTTCACTTGCGTGATTATTTGTCAACAAGACCATCCAACTGCTCAGGAGCTATCAAGTCAAACAACCAATGTCCCTGTGTCATTTTAAATGCCGCCTGGGACTCAAGTAGTTAAAATGCGGCAAAGGAAAGTAATTGGCAGAGGAACTACAAATCGGACAGATCATCACACCAGGACCGGAAAGTTATGTAATTATGGAAAGGCGGCTTTCTATCACTGCTGAAAACATTAGTTTTGGGTGGATTAGATTTTGTAATGTGTTTTATGATCATTCATACGTTTTTTTTGTTAAATTATCAGTGTCTTTTCTTGCAAAATTGATATTTTAACTTTTTTTTTTCTTTCTTTTTAGACAATGACGAGTACAGGCCGCCAGTGTGGAAATCTTACTGTAAGTATTCCATTGAGATATCAATCTGTATATTGAAAAATGTTGCTACAGTGAAACACATTGAAAAGAACATGTTGAAATATTTGCTGATAAGTGTTCATAATTGGTGTGGGGATGCTGTCATTTTGATGTAATCCTAGAAGAAGCCAGAAAGACTGCAGAGCCCAACGCTGCTTCTGGCTTTTTAACCAGTGGGAATTCTATCCTGTTTCCCCATTAACCTAAAATATGATTGTAAACGTCAGCTTTGTTTTCAAGGCTGCCTGGATGTAAAAACCACCATCATACAGTTGTACTCAAGTTTGCATACTCTTGGAGAATTGATAATGTACCATTTTTGAAAAAGCAAAACACAATTCTTTTATTTTTTTTATTTTGTAACTGTAGGTCATAACAGATTGGCACAATCATAAAAAAAAAAACAAAAACATGGCAGCAAGTAAACAAATGAAATTACCCCTGTTCAAAAGTCTGTGTATCCTTAGTTCTTAATACTGTGTATTGCCTCCTTTAGCATCAATGACAGCATGCAGTCTTTTGTAATAGTCGTTTGAGGCCCCAAATTCTTGCAGGTGGTATAGCTGCCCATTTGTCTTGGCAAAATGCTTCCAGGTCATGCAAAGTCTTTGGTCGTCTTTCATGAACCGAACTTTTGAGATCTTCCCAGAGTGTGTCGATGTTATTAAGGTCAGGAGACTGCAATGACCACTCCAGAACCTTCACCTTTTTTTTTTTTTTCTGCTGTAATCACTGGAGGGTCAACTTGGCCTTATGCTTAGGCTCATTGTCGTGCTGGAAAGTCCAAGAGGGTCCCATGCACAGCTTTCATTCAGAAAAATGTAAATTGTTTGCCAGTGTTCTGATAACATGCCGCATTCATCTTGCCATCAATTTTCAGAAGATTCCTCATGCCTGTAGTGCTCACCCCCACACCCCCCTACAAACATCAGTGAGCCATGATCCGTGCCCTTTTTAGTATCAATGCCAAAATGTCACGATTTCTGCCAGGGTATGCTAACTTTTGATTACAACTGTATACTGTATTGTTCCATGATTACAAACAATGCTGCTTTTTAAAATGTTACTAAACCCAGTAATGATGAAATCAGTTAATCTGCCCCCCCCCACAGTGCCCACAGCTTATAAATCATCTTTTTACATAAAAATACTGCCACTATATACCTTTTTGGCTGATCTGTATACCACGGTCACATGATGATAAACTGCAGGGTCTGCCTGAGTGCTGAGGAGATTTCCACTATAGCCTGTGTCCTCATGCTGTTATGGGAGGATCATCCATCAATCAAGATGTGACATCCCACCCACTGTGTTCTTTTTTTAGTTACTGGGCATGGAGGAGGGAGGGACTGGGCTGCATTTAGGATCTGTATACATGCCCACATGCCTGATGTCAATATCATGTGACCTGGCTAGCTCTGATCAACAAGGAAATGTTCTCTCCAGCAATAGAGACCAAACTGAGCATGTGCAGCAGTACTACCCTTACTGTGTCTTATCTGGCCTTGCCAAAAGAGACCCTGCAGGAGGGGGAGGATCTGTCCATACAGGATCAAAGAGCCTTTGTACACAATGCAGAAGATTAACCACTAAAGTTCCACAGTGAGTATAACAAGCATGCTATTCTGCACATACAGACAGATTTTACTGTTGTGGGTTTAGTAATGCTGCATCACTCATGATTATTAAGCCATTACAAAGGCTTTAGGTGCTTCTTATCGGACAGGAGGCTATTATGACTTATTGGAAAATGCTCCTCCACTGGGTGCCCAACGTCTTCTGTGTAGAAGGAATGAAAATATCAGCTTTTGGTAGGGATTGCGATGCATGCCAGTACTCCCCCACCCATCTGTTTCAAGGAGTTATCTCCTTGTCTATGAGCAGCCTTACTATTGGCAAATAAAATGGGTTTGTAGATAACAGGAATACATACCTCCCAACTGTCCTTGATTTTGAGGGACTTTCCCTGATTTGGAGCAATGTCCCTCATTCCTTCTCAATTGTCCCTCATCTTAGTCTGATCTATATAGTTGTATATAAAATGCACTTTTTATCTTTCAAAAAGTGTTTCCCAGTGCTAAACCTTTCATCCAATTTCTAAATTGCTGCATTTGTACATTTTTAAAAGCCAATATAAAGGAATAGTAGTGGTAAAAAAAAGCACTTGTGGATTTCATTAACTTTTTTGGGGGTTAATTCTCCTTGTCCCTCATTCCCATCTCAAAATGTTGGGAGGTATGGGAATATCTGTCAGGTGTTCCTAACACATCTTCAACACATTGGCTACTGATGTGTATCAAAAAGTATCTGTCTGTTTCCCCCTGTTTTCCCTGCTGCAGGTTTTTCCTTTGACCCCCCCATGCCACTATAGGACATGGGAGGGGGGGGGGGGGAGTTTAAAGCCACAGCATTCTGGGGGGGGGGGGGGGGGGCGGGGGTGTTTCGGGGAGTTGAAAGCCACAGCATTCCCTGGGGGTCGGGTAGTTGAAAGCCACAGCATTCCGTGGGGGATACAGACACCCGACACCCCCAGAAAGTGTTGAATGCCAATTAGTTTTAGGCTGGCTGTACACTAGTAGAATTTTGTTTGAAATTTTTTGTTTTAAGAATGTTTGTTTGTTTTTTTTCTTCTAATTGTAAAAAGTTAACAATAACGAAGGGGGAGTATAAAAAATTATATATTTACTGTACATCTTCCAAAATCAGGCCATATTCTCTTTTGCATGCAGTAACCAAGATTCCGTGTTAGGTGCATCAATCTGATACAGAAAATAGTCATATGTCATATACAGTGCATCCAGAAAGTATTCACAGCGCTTCACTTTTTCAACATTTTGTTATGGTACAGCTTTATTCAAAACTGGATTAATGTCATTATTTTCCTCAAAATTCTACAAACTATACCCCATAATGATAACATGAAAGAAGTTTGTTTGACATTTTTGCAAATTTATTAAAAATAAAAAAAAACAAAACAAAAAGCCCATGTACATAATAAGTATTCACAGCCTTTGCTCAGTACTTTGTGGAAGCACCTTTGGCACCAATTAGAGCCTCCAAGTCTTTTTAAGTATGATGCTACAAGCTTGGCACACTTATTTTTGGGCAATTTCTCCCATTCTACTTTGCAGGACCTCTCAAGCGCCATCAGGTCGGATGGGAGCGTCGGTGCACAGCCATTTTCAGATCTCTCCAGAGATGTTCAGTCGGGGTTCAAGTCTGGGCTTTGGCTGGACCACTCAAAGACATTCACAAAAAGTGTCCCGTAGCCACTCCTTTTGTTATCTTGGCTGTGTGCTTAGGGTCGTTGTCCTGTTGGAAGATGAGCCTTTGCCCCAGTCTGAGGTTCAGAGCGCTCTGGAGCAGGTTTTCATCAAGGATGTCTCTATACATTGCTGCATTCATCTTTCCCTCAACTCTGACTAGTCTCCCCACAGCATGCTGCTACCACCATGCTTCACTGTAGGGATGGTATTGGCCAGGTGATTAGTGGTGCCTGGTTTCCTCCCAGACATGACGCTTGCCATTCAAGCCAAAGAGTTCAATCTTTCATCAAACCAGAGAATGTTGTTTCTCACAGTGTGAGAGTCCTTCAGGTACCTTTTGCCAAATTCCAGGAGGGCTGTCATCTGCCTTTTACTGAGGAGTGGCTTCCGTCTGGGCACTCTACTATACAGGCCTGATTGGTGGAGAGCTGCAGAGATGATTGTTCTTCTGGAAGGTTCTCCTCTCTCCACAGAGAAACACTGGAGCTCTGTCAGAGTGACCATCGGGTTCTTGGTCCCATCCCCGACTAAGGCCCTTCTCTCCCGATAGCTCAGTTTGGCTGGGCGGCCCTCTCTAGGAAGAGTCCTAGTGGTTCCAAACTTCTTCCATTTACGAATGATGGAGGCCACTGTGCTCATTGGGACCTTCAATGCTGCAGAAACTTTTCCGTACCCTTCCCTAGATCTGTGCCTCCTGTCTTGGAGATCTACAGACAATTCCATGGACTTCATGGCTTGGTTTGTGCTCTGACATGCACTGTTAACTGTGGGACGATATATAGACAGGTGTGTGCCTTTCCAAATCATGTCCAGTCAACTGAATTTACCACAGGTGGACTCCAATCAAGTTGTAGAAACATCTCAAGGATGATCAGTGGAAACAGGATGCACCCAAGCTCAATTTTGAGTGTCATGGCAAAGGATTTGAATACTTATGTACATGGAATTTTTTTTTTTTTTTTTTTTTTTTTTTTTTTAAATTTTTAATAAATTTGCAAAGATTTTAAACAAACTTCTTTCACGTTGTCCTTATGGGGTATTGTTTGCAGAATTTTAAAATAAATAATGAATTTAATCCATTTTGGAATAATACTGTAACAGAACAAAATTGAGGAAAAAGTGAAGCGCTGTGAATACTTTCTGGATGCACTGTATGAACCCCCCAGCTAACAATACTGAAGTCACGGTTATCAGTCCATAAGTAACTCAGATGTTGAAAAAATTTCTAACTTGCGTGCAGCTTGTTTTCACTTAGTAAATTGCCACTTTTAGGGCTCTTTCACACGAACGATCCGTTCAGGTCCGCCTGTCAGTTTTTTTTAGGCCGACCTGACCGGATCCTCCATAGACCTCTGTAGAGCGTCGAATGTCAGCGGCATCCGACCCGCTCCGATCCGAAAAAGTGTAACGGAGGAAAAACCTACTTTTCCATCTGTTATCGGATCGGATGACAACGGACTCTACGGTCCGTCGTCATCCGATCCCCCATAGGGGAGAGCGGCGCTCTGACAGGTCCGTCGCTGCACAGTGTGCAGCGACGGACCTGTCATCTGCCTGCTCAGCGGGGGGGTCGCAAGCGGATGTTCACGGGGCGGATCATCATGGATCTGTCCCGTGTGAAAGAGCCCTTAATGCATCTGTTTGTAATGTGCACATAAGTCAGTGGTCCAGGCTGTGTGCAGTATTGGTTTTCTAGTAATTTTAATATTTTAATTTTAATATTTTCCACTGATATGCTATCCATCTAGTATGCAGATAGCGTTTGAAATGGAAGGTTGTTTAGACTGTGCAGAGCATGTTTTTTTTCTTATCTTAGAAATATGTAAAGCCACACTTGTATGTTTTATTCAGTGTATCAGCTGCAGCAAGAGGCGCCGCATCCTCGAAGAATTACCTGCACACAGGAGGTAGGTAGTCATGCTGTGATACATCAGTAAATTACATATTTCCCTTGTTAAAGAAAAATCTATTTACCTCTTGAATCTTTGAAATGCTCTATAATCTGATTGTAGCTACCCTGTGTATGGAGTGGAAACCACTGAGAGATATCACTAAGCGGATGGGATAGTGGAAGTGGTCATATGAGAGTTTAAGATGTTAATGTATGCGGTCAGTTGTGTCTGTATATAAAAAAGGTGTTCAAACCAGGCCCTCAAATACACCACTCAGCACCAGGACAAGATGCTGTTTCGAGTACAGAAAACAGTTAAATAAATATTTAAATACTGCCCAATATGCTAATATGCAAAAAAAGGCAGGAAAAGCAGCCGTTTAAAAAATTGCTACATAAATGTAAAAAAACAGTAGTATAAAATAATCTTAAAACCAGACTAAAATATCACACTAAACAGCGCTATTGTTGAGCAAACTAAAGTATACATGTGGCCAACAACACATGAAGGAAAAAATCCTTTTTTTTTTTTTTTTTTTTTTTTTTTTTTTTTTTTGAAAAAAGTCCTTTCCCTTAAAAAAAGTGATGAAAAGTTCAGAGTATAGTTCATAAAGTGTTCAATAGGTGATCATGAAAATAAGTCACAGCGTGCACCTTCCACCGGTCAGTCCAAATTTCACCCAGTGCGAACACTCTCCCCTTAGGGGGTTAAACTCACCAGAGCTAGATATTAAATGAGCATCCAAACATAGGGAAAACACATCAACGTCACCAGCTGCTGTCACCACCACTCCAGAGGGATCTCAAATGCTCAGGGCTCTGTCTGTAGAGTTGCCACCTCATCCCTTTAAACCCGAACACTTAGCGCTGTTTAGTGTGATATTTTAGTCTGGTTTTAAGATTATTTTATACCACTGTTTTTTTTTACAGTTGTGTCTGTATGATTATCTTGTGAGCATTGTTCAGATCTTACAGAAACACGTGTACTCACATTTTCCCTGGGTGGCAGACTTAGCTTACAGCAAAATGAATTTGTCATATACAGTATAGTTCTGAAAAAAAAAATTGTAAAGCAGTCTGGGAATGACTCTGTTGTGACCCAAACAGGAGTTCTCTCTTTAACAGATTACCAATAATAGGTTATTGAATGGACTAGTGTGCTACAGCGATGCCTGAATGGAAACTGAATGTGTGCGTCTCAAGGTTTACTTTTTAAGTCCTTAACAGACTGCATTATGATACAAATGTTGCAATGCTGTATTAAAATTCTTACATTAATATACATTATTTTTTCAATTGCATTTATGCCCATTGGACTTTGATTTAAGGGGATATCTCACAAAGGGAAATACATGCGTAAGAAACCTCTGAGGGATATGGTCATGCTTTCACTTCTAGCAGCACCCACTGTCCTCCTAGTGAGACTGAATAGGTATGCCTTGATTGGAACACATGACTCAGAAGTCAGAGATGGCAGAGAATGTTTTTTTTTATCTGGTAAAATCTTTTTTTTGAAATTTTATAACAGGTGTATACAACAGTAAACCGCACATAGCAGAAACAAATAAACCGGTTACAATAAGAACTGAACCAGCCTATATCAAAACATGAAGAAGGGAAAAAAAAAAAAACATACTACATTTGCCCAAACAGAACATGCATATTTCATGAACCTCCAGCAGGAGGTGGATTTATAGCTATGCTGCGTGATGATGCCTCCTTTTCAACCATATGAGACAATACATTCATTACAATTCCCAAATCCCTCCACCTCTCCTCGTCAGGAAAATTAAGTTCCATAAGAGCACTCATCGGATTATAACATTATAATGGGACAAGTCGATAAAACCCCCCACCCCAGAAATACACTCCCCTCAGCTATTCAGCCATGAACAGATAATATATACACAGGGATTTAATCAGAAACTGTGTCTGTAGATATGTAGGTACTTACACTTTAATTATTTTAAAAAGATTTTCTCAGAATAAAAAAAAAAAAATATTTAACCTGCCCTTTTGTGTTTGAAATGTATCCTTTGTAATTTACTTTTTTAAACTAATATCCTACCTCTGTACTAATTCAGATACATTGGGTTATGCTGTTGCCTTTAGGAGATTGGACATAAAAATAAAGCTCTAATATACATTGTATAACCCCCTCCCACTATGCCCAGTTTTTATAAAATTATATAATTATTATGGGGTTTTTTTTTTTTGTTTTTTTTTTATAGTGTCCTAGGAGACTAGATGTCTTCTCTACTCTGAGAAAAGCAAAAGCCATTCTTTACTTTTTGCCAAGATCAGATGATCCTCGGCATTACCACAAAGGCCATGCTGTGAGAAATATATATACATAAAAACCAGCGCTCGCAATTAGTGAGTGATAGAATATTAATCGGACTAGCCTGTTGCAGCAGCAGAAACAAAAAGTGCTAGACTTTGAGTAATATATATAACCAAAAAACTGCGCTGGCAACGAGAAATTATATGGTAAAAATGAGAACGTGTCAAACCAAATGAGAACCCAAATGCATAAAAAAAATGTGGGAACAAAATAAATAAAATGTTGATATCAAAGATAAATGAGGTAGGATATATACCTAGCACACCACACTATGCATATAATGAAACATGCACAAAAGCGTTAAAAAACATAACTCATGATAGCATGTATAAAGTGTACATAACATACATGTGCAACAGTGAAGTGATATGGGTAGACCTATCACTGCCCCAAAACCAAAAAATGAGATAAGGGTGTGAGCATATATAAAGTGTACATAATATACATGTGCAACAGTGAAGTGATAAGGGTAAACCTATCACTGCCCCCAAAATCGAAAAAATTGGATATGGGTGTGAGTGCTCACCTATTTTAACAAACACCAATATAAATGACACTGATGGGATCTTCTGAAAAGATGCTGCATGAATTAATAAAAAAGTCACCAATAACAAAGGTTACAAACTAGAGGTGTTAGGTTGGATGGCAAACTTCCATAGCGGAAACAGTTTCCGCTATGGAAGTTTGCCATCCAACCTAACACCTCTAGTTTGTAACCTTTGTTATTGGTGACTTTTTTATTAATTCATGCAGCATCTTTTCAGAAGATCCCATCAGTGTCATTTATATTGGTGTTTGTTAAAATAGGTGAGCACTCACACCCATATCCAATTTTTTCGATTTTGGGGGCAGTGATAGGTTTACCCTTATCACTTCACTGTTGCACATGTATGTTATGTACACTTTATACATGCTATCATGAGTTATGTTTTTTAACGCTTTTGTGCATGTTTCATTATATGCATAGTGTGGTGTGCTAGGTATATATCCTACCTCATTTATCTTTGATATCAACATTTTATTTATTTTGTTCCCACATTTTTTTTATGCATTTGGGTTCTCATTTGGTTTGACACGTTCTCATTTTTACCATATAATTTCTCGTTGCCAGCGCAGTTTTTTGGTTATATACATGCTGTGAGAAAGAAACTGAAATCACTCTCTTTGACACCTGTGTGTAACGTGAGAGTAAGCCGCAGAGCACTATACAGTTCCAAGGCTACAGAACATTCTTCTGGTGGAACCCTATACCTGAACACCTCTGGGAGGGCGAAGTCTATCTCGCTTGGGGCATATCCCCTGGATCCTTCCTCTCTATCCTTAGCAAGTCTGTGTAAGAACCCCAGGGCCTCCCAAGACTTCAGTGAGCACGGTAGTGTTTTTTACTTGCTGTGGTTCTTGCACTAAGAGGTTAACAGCTAAGTTCACCTTTTATACCATGCTACACCCATATTTAGAGTGTAACATAGTGTCAGGACACTCCCCTCACAGGATTACATGGGTGGTTCTTCTCAGTGGCTCAGACGCTTTTTATACATTTAGCACAGTTGTAAATAAACTACAGGTACTGTCTGCCACCACATCAGAAGGACTTGTAGCTCTTAATAGAATACAGGTGTGGTGATTACCGTACTCTGGCCCACTATCACTTTCAGCTTTCAGGAAGAGTCTGCAGAAGCCCGTGTATTGCACCACAATCCACTGATGGTTTGCAGGCTCGTATGCAAAAAAATAATAAAGGCTCATTTTTGTTCTGCAAAGATGGCTGCATTTATTTATTTTTGCAAAAGGTAAACACTTTAACATCCGGGCAGAGAAACCTTTGGTCACAGAACTGGCCGCTGATGAGAGATCGGTACCATATTTTAGTTTTTGCTCAGTAGCACCTTTTACTGAGTCTGCACAGGCTATTTGGCTTTACTGCTCCTCCATGTGAGTCTCCTTCAGGTTGTCAACTGTAAATATATGTGCCATGTACTGGCGCACGTGCGGACCTATCTGCCCTCCTGTCATCTTCTCTCTGAGCACCCCCTCCTTGATCCTCTGGATGTTTGCCTTGGGCTCCCTGCTGCCTTTAAGTAACAAGGTCACAGGCTGAATTAATCCTTCCTTCTTCACCAGAGTACTCTTTGTGTGCAATCCTTCACTTGCATACTTCTATGGTGGATCATAAGCACACAGTCAGCGGTCCTGTGGTCCTTGCCTGTATACAATTCCCTAACAGTGCCATAGGGGTCTTGTAGAGTCCTTCCTAAAAAAAAAAGACCTGAAACCATAGCCCAGACCAGTGTCCCTTGCTTGAGTCACAACACTCCCTAGTCTTCCTTCCCTAACTCTATCAGTAGTGGCTCCTTCCTCTGTCCTATTTAAAGCATAATTCTCTGCTATTATTATATCTGCGTTAAAGGGGTGAACTTTAGCCATGTCATCATACTCCGATCCCAGGGAGGGCTGCAGTGCTTCCACGCCTTCTCCCCTGGAGTCGGTCTCTGATTTCCCAAGGGCTGCAGCTGCTTCTACTTTAGCTCAGAATGAAGAGGACTGTACCCTATCCTTCTCTGAGGAGTTCTTTACAAGGAGGAGTCTAAGTTTGCAGACATTATTTATTATTATTATTATAATACAAGATTTAAATAGCGCCAACAGTTTGCGCAGCACTTTACAATGTTAGATCACAGTACAGTTACAATACAATTCAATATAGGAGGCATCGGAGGGCCCTACTCGTAAGAGCTTACACTCTAAGAGACATATGTATATATAAATCAGTGTAGTGCAGCAAAATAAAATATATTAAAATAAATAATTCATAATACCCAAAAACTAACAATAAGTGAATAATTGAACAGTCCTCAAGTGAACAAGTGAAAATTCCTCCGTGAATTCAATATACTGCTTCAGTGTATCCAAAAACAGTCAATAAATAAATAACAATGTAAACAGTCCCCTGTAAATAAAATTCCTCCGTGAATTCAATATTCTGTTTCAATGTATCCAGTGACTGAACTTTTGGGGCGCAAGCACCGCCGGCATGCGGGTTTGAATGAGAGCCGTTCTCCCAGCGATCGTGGAGGGAACAGCAGGCGGTCGGATTATCAGTGAGCAGGAACATGCTGTAACAGCTTACATTTCAATTGCCGTGTGTTCCCCGCACTCGCTGTCACATACAGCCCCACCTCCTGGCCCGGTACTTTGATAGACAGATCACCCTTCCAATCCTGGGACGTGTGACGTATATCAAAGTCCCCGGGCCAGGAGGCGGTGCTGTATGTGACGGCGAGCGGCGGGAGCACACGGCAATTGAAACATAAGCCGTTACAGCGATTTCCCCGCTATCTGATAATCCGGCCGCCTGCTCTCCTCTCTTCCCCTGCCTTGATGGGCACAGGCGAGGCGGCACTGATAGGCACCAATACAGTTGTTGTTAATATTTATTTTTATAACTTAATTCTGCATAAAACATTTAAGTGTCGTTTCATGATATAACTTATGAGGGTGTTTTTAGGGGCGGGGCAGGATAGGGATTGGGTGGGGCAACTGGTGGCGAATAACCCTTGAGGCCTGGCTAGTAGCTAGTATATTCACGAAAGTGAGTACACCCCTCACATTTTTGTAAATATCTTCTTCTATCTTTTCATGTGACAACACTGAAGAAATGACACTTTGCTACAATGTAAAGTAGTGAGTGTACAGCTTGTATAACAGTGTAAATTTGCTGTCCCCTCAAAATAACTCAACACACAACCATTAATGTCTAAACCGCTGGCAACAAAAGTGAGTACACCCCTAAGTGAAAATGTACTCCCTTTTGATGCCAGTGGTTTAGACATTAATGGTTGTGTGTTGAGTTATTTTGAGGGGACAGCAAATTTACACTGTGATACAAGCTGTACACTCACTACTTTACATTGTAGCAAAGTGTCATTTCTTCAGTGTTGCCACATGAAAAGATAGAAGAAATTACCACCATGAACGGATGAGTGTTTTTTGGACTGAATAAACTAAAATGTAAGTTACTATATTTAGTGTGGTGGAACTTGAATCCAGAATACCTGTGTTGCAAAAGTTATTACCACTTTATCGCCATTGTGTTTATCAAAAACTCAATATTCAATGCAGAATTGTGATTGGTAAAGGACATCGCATAACTATCCTGTTTTATATTAATACACCAAAAATGTTGCTTCAGGATTGTTAAACATTTAATAATTTCACCTAATTACAAATGTGTGTACATAATGGAAGGGTCATTGTGGGAGTCATAGTAAATACAGCTGCAATGTTTACTAAATACAGCTGTGTTCTTGTGCTCTAAATACTTTATATGGTTTCTGCTAACTTGCTTTATACATAAACAGAAATAAAGTTGAAGACTTCAAAACAGCTTAGAAGTGGGTGGATAATACAGCTGCTTTCTGAGATTTAGTTGAGAAATTGTGGCTTTTATGTGTATTTTGAGCAAGGTGTGGTATGTTGTATTCCTGTATGGATTGATATCCTTTTTGATGTGTTTGAGTTTTTCTGAATCCATTTGAATAGTGATTGTAAAGGTTTGTTTTTTATTTTTTTAAATAACAAACATATCATACTTGCCTCCGCTGTGCAGATCGTTTTGGTACAGAATGGCCCCGAACATCCTCTTCTGGGGCCCCCCGGTGGCTCTCATGGCCCTCCCTGCATCAAATAACCCCTTAGGAGAAGTGCTCTCCTGGGGGGTTACCTTGCGGGTGCGCTCCTGAGTCCAGCATTTGCATCCATAGACACGAATGCCCTACTTAGCCCCGCATCATTGGATTTGATTGACAGCAGCAGGAGCCAATGGCTGCGCTGCTATCTATCCAATCAAGAGCCGGGACCCTGTGGAGAGAGGGACAGCACGTCCCCGCCGACAAGATGAAGGGGCTCAGGTAAGTAAAACTGGGGGGGGCCGGTGACTGCCAGGTGTTTTTTCACCTTAATGCATAGGATAGGATGCGTTAAGGTGAAAAAACATGAGGTTTTACAGCCCATTTAAACTCAAGCCAGTTGAGGAAGCCAGTTGAGGGACACAGTAACCTTCTGGTTATACTGCCACCTAAAGGAAGATTGAGCACTGGCGAACAGTAAACTGTAGTTCCAGGGTGTTCCAGTTCCACAAAAAAAACATGCTGCATTTTTCCTGCAATGGACTGTACTGGAACACGGTAAAAAGCATAAAAAAAACACCGGAATGTACTGCAGTGCATCAACAATGCACCGGACCCCAGTACAGTGAAAAGAAAACCAGGAGAAAAGAAGAAAAAAAGCATCTGGTGGCAGAGAGCACTACAGTGGAGGTAGGGTGTGGAAGGGGACAGAGGACACTGCATTTGTGGGGGAGCAGAGGACACCACAGTGCAGGGAGGGTATGAAGGGGACAAAGAACATTGCTTTGGGGGGCGGGCAGAGGAGACTACAGTGGGGGTGTGTGAAGGGGACAGAGGACACTGCATTTGTGGGGGAGCAGAGGACACTACAGTGCAGTGAGGGTGTGAAGGGGACAAAGAACATTGCTTTGGGGGGCGGGCAGAGGAGACTACAGTGGGGGTGTGTGAAGGGGACAAGAGGACACTGCTTTGAGGGGGCACAGGGCACTGCTATTGGGTGCAGATGACCATACAGTGGGGAGTTGTGATGTGAAGGGGACGGATAAAACTACGGTTGGGGGGCATGATGTGAAGGGGGACAGAAGACACTGCTTTTGGGGGGGGGGGCTGGCACAGGACACTGCAATAGTAAGAGGGCAGAGGACCCTTCTGTGGGATATAGGGGGGCAGAGATCACAGGCAGCAACGATAGCACATTTTGTTAGAGAGATGGGAAAGTTTTAGAACATATGTCTGGATTGTATTGCTGTGTGTGTCCCCTTTGAGGGAGATTTCCTCTCTGTTCAAGAAAGGTGTACAGAAGAGAGGAAAAAATTAGTTGGACTGTAAAATTTTTTTTTTTTCCCCTGAATAAAAATGAAAATCCCACTCTCTTTTCCAGCTGTGGGATTTGGAGCAGCACATAATGATACGCATGTCATATTGATCTGTTTTGTTTTTCAGGTGGAAAACAGACCAAAGTATTATGGAAGAGAGTGAGTTGCCTTTTTTTTCCCTTTTTTAAATGTGTTTTCACTGTTTTATCCATCTCTGATAGTTGTATGAACTTGACCACAGCTGATTTAGAGTCAAACTAGTTCTCATTCAAAGGCAATTTATGGAACTTAAAGGATAAGTTTACTTTCTGGAGCATGTTGCATTCACATTTGGGGTATAACGTGTACCATGCTCACATGCTTCAGTACGTGTCCTCCTTGCACCCCCCACCCCTCTTCCACTTGTGACAGCAGGGGGGTGGATCATCTCCCTGTACCCACTGTCACATTTTAATAACAGCTTGGCCGTATGGGGCTCTGTCCACATAGCCGCATCATTCATTCATAGTAATCTTTGAAAGAGAGAACTAAACGTCCTATCTGTGTGTTTCTTGTGTTTTTGAGTGAACTGCGAGAGCGCTGATGAGTGCATAGTTTCAGCTTTCAAACTGACAGCCCATACAGAGGTGTGAGCTGAAAGCGGTGGGGCTTGTCTGCAGGGGCCTGATCTTGCACCTGCAAAGCTTTTCAGCATCCTGCGGGAAGAAGCATGTAAATTTTATTTTTTCCCCAAAAGGGTAAACGTAGCCTTTAAAGAAAGTGAAGGCAGGAAAGGTGTTGCGAGGTTCAGAAAAAAAAGGAATTGGATATCCCTTAATGCTCCATTGTGGGTATGTGATTTATTTATTTTTGTTCTGCTAATGGTATGTGGCTTCCCATGCCCCTCTGAGGTTTTGACTCCATAGATGTCCCTCCTGATTGCATAGTGTGTCTAACTTGTGTACGATTGCTTGTCATGGTCCTAGATTGGGATGTTGACTTGGTTCATGGTACTCAAAAGGCGGCTAGGGGGCGCGCAATGCTCACTGCCCAAAAGGTGCGGGAGCGTCTTTTGGCGCATTTGTCATATATGAATGGGCTGCCCTATGCTGTTGTGTGAAAAATGTGCTGGAAAAAAAGCATGAAAAAATGCATTAGCATGGCATGCAGGTTTGAATGGGGCCTAAGACTCTGAAATAACTTTGTTTAGGGCCAGACTGGTAGGCACCTTAGGCTCAAAGGCTAGGCAACAAGGGCTTCAAGTTCTAGCAAGACACTCAGGATACAGAACCTTGACCAGACTTTCTTTGGTCATTTTTTTATATGTTTTTATATTTACACTTTTTTTTTTTTTTTTTATTATTATACAGGATTTATATAGGGCCAACAGTTTGTGCAGCGCTTTACAACATGAGGGCAGACAGTACAGTTACAATACAGTTTATTACAGGAGGAATCAGAGGGCCTTGCTCGTTAGAGCTTACAATCTAGGAGGGAGTGTCAAGTGATACAAAAGATAATAGCTGTGGGGGAGGAGGTGATGGAGGAAATTAAAGTACAGTTGTTAGGTGAATGCAGGATAGGCTTCTCTGAAGAGATCGGTTTTCAAGGATTGTCTAAAAGCAAACAGAGTAGGAGATAAACGGACAGATTGCGGTAGGGAGTTCCATAGGACGGGAGAGCCTCGGGAGAAGTCCTGGAGGTGAGAATGGGAGGAGGTGACAAGGGAGCTAGAGAACAGGTGGTCTTGGGAGGAACAAAGAGAAGGATTAGGTTGGTATTTAGAGACTAGGTTAGTGATGTAGCTGTGAGCCAAATTGTGGATGGCTTTGTAAGTTGTTAGTATTTTGAATCTAATTCATTGGGTGAGTGAAAATCAGTGGAGGGATTGATACAGAGGAGTAGCAGACACTGAGCTGTTCGTAAGGTGGATGAGTCTGGTAGCAGCATTTATAACGGACTGAATAGGGGATAGCCTATGTAAAGGTAAGCCAATGAGAAGGGAGATGACCAGTGAGTGAAATAGGAGCTTGGTGGTGTTGGTTAGAAAGGGACGTATTTTGGAGATGTTTAAACCTTTATATATTTTTTTTTTTTCATTGCAACTTGCACTCTGGACATTTTAAAAAAGACGGCACAACAATGGCTGCTTTTGGGCTCTTTAATTTAAAGTGGTATTAACTGCTTGCCGACCAGCTGCCGCAATTTTACTGCGGCAAAATGGCACGGCTGGGTTACCTCACATCCCTTCGCCTTTTGGCTACTAGGGGTGCACTCCCACAGCGTGTGCCCGGCGGGCGCAATGACCACCAGGCACCCGTGATCGCTCATGACCTGTGTATGTAAACGCACAAATCCCGGTTCTTTCAGGGGAGTACAGACAGATCGTGTGTTCAAACTGAGTATTCTCTCTCTCTCTCTCTCTCTCTCTCTCTCTCTCTCTCTCTCTCTTTCCCCCCCCCCTCCGTTTGCTCCTACTTGAATGCGCAGAATGGGCACAGCAGCATTGCCAGTCTGAGGACAGGGTAGTGTTAAATGTATAAGCAGATTTAAATACACAAACAAAGGTAAGACAAACTCCAACTCAAAATTTATAATCCGTTACATCAAACATTTTCCTTTTTAGGATAAAGGTTTTACATAAAAGTTGAGCACCCCTGCAGTGTTAAATGTTTTTCTGTCATATTTAACTATTTTACTAAAAAATGATGGGAAATTTTGTATTGACATACTTTTTGATCTATTTGTATGTCCTAAATGTGTTTTTAAAAAAAATGTAAGTTTTCAAATAAAAGGCTCACTTTTAAGCTCTTCAGCTGAATTGACCAATCTAGAACTGCAGATATCTAGCATGAAAATATGTATTTCTCTTGAACTCTTTAAGGGATACAGCTGGATCTTTATTTAGTGGCCCGTCTGTTATGTTGCCACCTGCAGGAGTAGGACGCTAGGCACAAAGACAACCCAGGGACAGCCTCCTCCTCTTGTCAGCAGTTCTGTACGTGCCATTTTTCTTTATCTATGTGAATGCGCACACAGCCTGTAGGTGGTAACATTTTCCCTGCTGGGGACCAAACTCTGTGGGGCATATGGTGGACACACGAAGGGCCAATTTTCAGATGACAGAGTTCCAAGAACAGGCCCTCTTTGCCATCCTGTGTTAACTGTAGGTTATTTGATGCAGCCTCCCTTGATTGACTTGCTTTGCTGTGCATGCAGGTCATTTTCTTCCTTACAGGCCTCACTTGCTTCCTCAGGCTCTTTGGTTGCCTCAGGGTCCAGCTTAACCTTTGATTACTTACAGTCTATGATGGGCTGCTTTGTTTCCCATGCTGAGAGGGAATTATCACTTAAACCTAAGACATGTCGCCTTCTGAGTTTTCTGACGAAACCTTCCCTGGCCATGAAACTGGACTCTCCTGTAGGGCAGATCCTGAGCCTGACCTATTGCAAGGAGAAGGTTCCAGCAGCTGATGAAACAAAAGGAGTTTTCATCAGCTCTTATCAAAGAGAACTCTTAGGATTCAGGTCACCTACTTCTCTTCCAAGGACTCCACTGTTCTGTTTGGCACCCACCAGCGGTTCTGTATGGTCTTTCCTTACATGTTGTTTGTTTGTTTTTTGTTTTTTTTGGCTTGCTCTACAAAAATCGGTCACACCCACCTTGACAGTTTAGCTAGACTAGGCATTTTGCTTTACAAAATTCCTTTTAAGAAGGCTTTTGTTAAGAAATGGTCCTTGTTACTGGCGTCCTGGTTTAATAAAGCCACATTGTTTTCAGGTTGCGGAATCCCTGTCTCTGTGGATGTCGACCTGTTATGGTTCAAGGTACTGGTCAAGCAGATCAGACATCCAAGAAGGCCTTGACCAAGATGTCCTTTAGCAGATTGTCTGTTTAGTGCTTCGCTGGAAAAGGGGCACTAAGAACACCTTCTCCAGGTTTAAAAAAAAAAAAAAGCTAGAGAGGCTCCTCCTGAAGTCTGGACACCTTCCTCAGCCAACAAGTCCATAAAGTCCCTCGCTGCCCAGGGTAAAAGGCATTCATGGCAATCGAGGTTCCCCCCCCCTCCAAGCCTATGGATAAGCCTTCCTGTGCATGAAGGTTTGCCCCTGCTCCAAGGTGGAGGGATGTCTTCTGTTATTTGTGGACCGTTTGTTGGCCTTATTATCAGACAGCTGGGTCTGATAAGTGATTTAGCCTTGCTAAATAGAAAATAAAAATCCATTCCCTCCCTCCAGAGTGTTTCTTTTGTCTCACATCTGAGGCTCTCCCCCACAACGGTTAATGCAGGGCTTAACAAATTCCAGGTGCCAGGTCGCCATGGCAACGAGAAATTGCATCCTGGCTGCTGCTCCCAATGCTTCAACACACCTCGTGCGCGCTCTCCTGCTATGTATCCCAGGCTCTGCTTACCTAACTGCGGGCCCGGGACTAGTATAGCAGGTGTCGCTGGGTCGAGGGAAGGTGGAGAACGTATGCACGTCCGCTCTCCTCCCCTTATTGTTGCTCAGGGCCGGGAAAGAACGTAATTCAGTGCGATGTGCATTGCATTACTATCGATATTGTGCATTGCATTGCACAGGGGAGAAATCCAGGGTCTTTTGGACCCTGGATGCCTCATTAAAAAAACCTCACCAAAAAAATCATCACATATGGGACTTTTTGTGCCCCATATAATAAATTTTTTTTTTGTAAATAAAGTTGCACCCAAGCACATAAGATCCCCCCCCCCCCACCCCCACATATACGCGTGTACAAATGCACGCATCGGGGCACCTATGCCTAAAAACGTTGATGGCGATACACATGTTATATATCGTTGCGCATGCCGGAATAAGAGCAATAATTCTAGCACTAGACCTTCGCCTATGAAAAATAGAGTACTGAAGTCTGTCACCATTTCACGAGCGCACGCAAATTTAGGGTTTGGCATGTTATTTATTTACGTGCAACCTCTGCTTTTATATTTTACCAAAAAATTAGATAATTTATTGCATTTTTGTGCCCCCTAAAATTAACTTTAAGGTGTGTTTTTTTTTTTTTTTTTTTTTTTTTTTTTTTTTTGTTTGTTTTAGACCTCTGTGGTAAATTGTGTGACATAAAAAATAAATAATGGAACACCTTGGATTACGAGCATAATTTGTTCCAGAAGAATGCTTGTAATCCAAAGCGAGTTTCCCCATAGAAGTCAATGGAAACTCAGATAATTCGTTCCACAGTGACTTCTATGGTATGCAGTACCGCATGTGGCCAGAGGTTGGGGGGGGCGCCGGAAACGCTCAGAGCCGTTCAGATGCACTCAAACACTCAGAGAGGCTCGGAAACACTCCGTTACCGAGTGGCTCCGAATGTCACCAGCGCCCCGCACCTCTGGCCAAATGCGGTACTGCACACCTCAGAGGCTTGAATCCTGCTCGTTTTGCGAGACAACTCTCGTAAACAGAGTCAGGATTTAAAAAAAAAAAAAATAGCTTGTTTTGCGAAACGCTCGTTTAACCACGTTACTCGCAATCCAAGGTATTACTGTACCACTGTATGTATGTGTGTATATGTGTATATATATGTATGTATATATGTGTATGTATATATATATATATATATATATATATATATATATATATATATATATATATATTATACAGATTCAGAATTTGATTTCTTGGCCATTTTTCAGAGAATATGAATGATAACACTTCTTTCAATCATGGTTAGTGTTTGGCTGAAGCCATTTATTATCAATCAACTGTGTTTACTCTTTTTTTACATCGTAATGGCAACAGAAACTACCCAAATGACCCTGATCAAAAGTTTACATACACCAGTTCCTAATTCCGTGTATTGCCCCCTTTAACATCAATGACAGCTTGAAGTCTTTTGTGGTATTTCTGGATGAGGCTCTTTATCTTCTGAGATGGTAAAGCTGCCCATTCCACTTGGCAAAAAGCCTCCAGTTCCTGTAAATTCTGGGGCTGTCTTGCATGAACTACACATTTTGAGATCTCCCCAATGTGGCTCAATGATATTGAGGTCAGGAGACTGAGATGGCCACTCCAGAACCTTCACTTTATTCTGCTGTAGCCAATGACAGGTCGACTTGGCCTTGTGTTTTGGATTGCCATGTTGGAATGTCCAAGTACGTCCCATGTGCAGCTTCCTGGCTGATGAATGCAAATGTTCCTCCAGTATTTTTTGATAACATACTACATTCATCTTGCCATCGACTTTGACCAAATTTCCTGTGCCTTTTTTGTAGCTCACGCATCCCCAAAATATCAGCGATCCCCCTCTGTACCTTTCATCATAGGCTTTGTTGACTCCTCTCCAAATGTAGCTTTTGTGGTTGTGGCCAAAATGCTCAATTTTGGTCTCATCACTCCAAATGACTTTGTGCCAGAAAGTTTGAGGCTTTTTTCTGTGCTGTTTGGCGTATTATAAGCTGGATACTTTGTGGCATTTGCGCAGTAATGGCTTTTTTCTGACGACTTGACCATGCAGCCCATCTTTCTTCAATTTCTGCCTCCTTGTGCCACACCCCATGCTTTCAGAGAGTCTTGTATTTCACCTGAAGTTATTTGTGGGTTTTTCTTTGCATCCCAAACAATTTTCCTGGCAGTTGTGGCTGAAATTTTAGCTGGTCTACCTGACCGTGGTTTGGTTTCAACAGAACCCCTCATTTTTCACTTCTTGATTAGTTTGAACACTGCTGATATGCATTCTCAATTCCTTGGATATCTTTTTATATCCCTTTCCTGTTTTATACAGCTCAACTACCTTTTCCCACAGAACCCTTTGACAACTCTTTTGCTTTCCCCATGACTCAGAATCCAGAAACGTCAGTGCAGCACTAGATAAAAGATGCAAGGGTCTGTCAGGAGTCCAGAAAATCATTGAATATATATATATATATATATATATATATATATATATATATATATATATATATATACACATAGACAGACACACACATTACAAGCAAACAGATCACAGGTGAGGATGGTTATCTTTAATAGCCATTCAAACCCCTTTGTGTCAACTTGTGTGCATGTTATCAGGCCAAAGTCACAAGGGTATGTAAACGTTTGATCAGGGTAATTTGGGTAGTTGTCATTATGATTTAAAAAGAGTAAACAGTTGATTGATAATAAATGGCTTCAGCCAAACACTAACCATGAGTGAAAAATATTTTTGTGTTATCATTCATATTCTCTGCAAAATGGCCAAGAAACCATATATTCTAGGGTATGTAAACTTATGAGCACAACTCGTATGCATGTACAGGCCCCGATTGGCCATAGGGCAAAATGGGCACTTGCCCGGTGGGCCGAGGCCACCGGGCCGCAAGTCATTGCGGGGCCGAAGGCAGCTGGGCTGCTCTTTGAGCCCGTGCCACTCACCCGACCTCTTCGCGGCTGCCAGTTAAGCTCAGCTATCATCGCCAGGGGGACAGAAACATGAAGGGGGAGGAGCTAGAGGAGACGCCTTTGGCCTCTCCACGGCCACCTTTATAGGTCAGCCGTCGGTGCTGGGGGTGTGACTACGAAGGGGGGAGGAGCTAGAGCAGACACCTGCTGCACACCTTGGAGCCAGACGAGAGAGAATGTGAGTGCGGCCCCCCTGTAACCTGGATAGGAGCAGTGGGGGCGGTTGCTTATAGAAGAATCATTCTCTCCATCTTCCTCCTGCAGTCTCTGAATGCCTGGGAGAGGAGAGGCAGGCGTTCCAAGACTGCAGGAGGAAATGGAGAGAATGATTCTTCTATATGCAGCCGCCCCCACTGCTCCTCCTATCCTGCTTCTTTCTGCTGCCCCCCTGTGCTCTCTACCCCATCAAAACTCTTTGCCCCTTTGTGCTCTGCGCCTCTCACCCATCCTCTCCGCTACCCTCCCCCTGTGCTCTCTTCTTCCCCCCCTGTGCTCTCTTCTTCCCCCCCTGTGCTCTCTTCTTCCCCCCTGTGCTCTCTTCTTCCCCCCCTGTGCTCTCTTCCCCCCCCCCCTGTGCTCTCTTTCCCCCCCCCTGTGCTCTCTTTCCCCCCCCCTGTGCTCTCTTTCCCCCCCCCCTGTGCTCTCTTCTTCCCCCCCCTGTGCTCTCTTCTTCCCCCCCCTGTGCTCTCTTCTTCCCCCCCCTGTGCTCTCTTCTTCCCCCCCCTGTGCTCTCTTCTTCCCCCCCCTGTGCTCTCTTCTTCCCCCCCCTGTGCTCTCTTCTTCCCCCCCCTGTGCTCTCTTCTTCCCCCCCCTGTGCTCTCTTCTTCCCCCCCCTGTGCTCTCTTCTTCCCCCCCCTGTGCTCTCTTCTTCCCCCCCTGTGCTTCTCCCCCCGCGCTCTCTTCTCCTTCTTCCCCCCGCGCTCTCTTCTCCTTCTTCCCCCCCGCGCTCTCTTCTCCTTCTTCCCCCCCGCGCTCTCTTCTCCTTCTTCCCCCCGCGCTCTCTTCTCCTTCTTCTTCCCCCCGCGCTCTCTTCTCCTTCTTCCCCCCGCGCTCTCTTCTCCTTCTTCCCCCCGCGCTCTCTTCTCCTTCTTCCCCCCGCGCTCTCTTCTCCTTCTTCCCCCCGCGCTCTCTTCTCCTTCTTCCCCCCGCGCTCTCTTCTCCTTCTTCCCCCCGCGCTCTCTTCTCCTTCTTCCCCCGCGCTCTCTTCTCCTTCTTCCCCCCGCGCTCTCTTCTCCTTCTTCCCCCCGCGCTCTCTTCTCCTTCTTCCCCCCGCGCTCTCTTCTCCTTCTTCCCCCCGCGCTCTCTTCTCCTTCTTTCCCCCGCGCTCTCTTCTCCTTCTTTCCCCCGCGCTCTCTTCTCCTTCTTCCCCCGCGCTCTCTTCTCCTTCTTCCCCCGCGCTCTCTTCTCCTTCTTCCCCCGCGCTCTCTTCTCCTTCTTCCCCCGCGCTCTCTTCTCCTTCTTCCCCCGCGCTCTCTTCTCCTTCTTCCCCCGCGCTCTCTTCTCCTTCTTCCCCCGCGCTCTCTTCTCCTTCTTCCCCCGCGCTCTCTTCTCCTTCTTCCCCCGCGCTCTCTTCTCCTTCTTCCCCCGCGCTCTCTTCTCCTTCTTCCCCCGCGCTCTCTTCTCCTTCTTCCCCCGCGCTCTCTTCTCCTTCTTCCCCCGCGCTCTCTTCTCCTTCTTCCCCCGCGCTCTCTTCTCCTTCTTCCCCCGCGCTCTCTTCTCCTTCTTCCCCCGCGCTCTCTTCTCCTTCTTCCCCCGCGCTCTCTTCTCCTTCTTCCCCCGCGCTCTCTTCTCCTTCTTCCCCCGCGCTCTCTTCTCCTTCTTCCCCCGCGCTCTCTTCTCCTTCTTCCCCCGCGCTCTCTTCTCCTTCTTCCCCCGCGCTCTCTTCTCCCCCCCCCCCGCGCTCTCTTCTCCCCCCCCCCCGCGCTCTCTTCTCCCCCCCCCCCGCGCTCTCTTCTCCCCCCCCCCCGCGCTCTCTTCTTCTCCCCCCCGCGCTCTCTTCTTCTCCCCCCCGCGCTCTCTTCTTCTCCCCCCCGCGCTCTCTTCTTCCCCCCCCCGCGCTCTCTTCTTCTTCTCCCCCCCCCCCCGCGCTCTCTTCTTCTTCTCCCCCCCCCCCGCGCTCTCTTCTTCTTCTTCCCCCCCCCCCCCGCGCTCTCTTCTTCTTCTCCCCCCCCCCCCCCCCGCGCTCTCTTCTTCTTCTCCCCCCCCCCCCCCCCCGCGCTCTCTTCTTCTTCTCCCCCCCCCCCCCCCCCCCCGCGCTCTCTTCTTCTTCTCCCCCCCCCCGCGCTCTCTTCTTCTTCTCCCCCCCCCCCGCGCTCTCTTCTTCTTCCTCCCCCCCCCCCGCGCTCTCTTCTTCTTCTTCCCCCCCCCCCCCGCGCTCTCTTCTTCTTCTTCCCCCCCCCGCGCTCTCTTCTTCTTCTTCCCCCCCCCCGCGCTCTCTTCTTCTTCTTCCCCCCCCCCCGCGCTCTCTTCTTCTTCTCCCCCCCCGCGCTCTCTTCTTCTTCTCCCCCCCCGCGCTCTCTTCTTCTTCTTCCCCCCCCCGCGCTCTCTTCTTCTTCTTCCCCCCCCCCCCCGCGCTCTCTTCTTCTTCTCCCCCCCCGCGCTCTCTTCTTCTTCTCCCCCCCCGCGCTCTCTTCTTCTTCTTCCCCCCCCCACGCTCTCTTCTTCTTCTCCCCCCCCCCGCGCTCTCTTCCTCCTCCCTCCCTCCTCCCTCCTCCCTCCTCCTCCCCCCTTCCTCCTCCTCCCCCTTCCTCCTCCTCCCCCCTCCCCCCTCCTCCCCCTTCCTTCTTCTTCTCCCCCCCCCCCCTCTTGCGCTCTTTCCTGGTCCCTTCCCCCACCCCCGGGGGATCCATCAGGGTGGAGAGCGGGGGAAGGGGCCGGTTAACATGTCATGGGCTGCTCAATTTTATATATATATTCCAGCTGGGTCCTTCAACGAACAGCAGAGAAAATGTGATTTTTGTACTTTCTGTAAAATCCTTTTCTCTGCATTCATGGAAGGGCAGAGCACCTACCCTCTAATAAGTAGTGAAGCTGTGTTTGCCTTTATCTTGTATATGGCTTGCTACTAACTGTGCTGGTTTGTCTGATTGGGGGGTTTTCCACCAGCAGTGGTTGAATCTAGGTGTTCTTTTTGTGTGTACCTTTGGGCTATCCTCATGCAGGTTATGACATTACCCACCGGTCAAGATTTTTTTTTTTTTTTTAAATGTTTAATAAAACAAAGAGTAAATGCAGTGTATACAGAATATTAGTAGTACAAAGTACACTTCCAAACAGTCATCAGATGGAGAATCCCCCACCACCATGGAGGTGAGATATACGAAGAAGTAGAGTATCAAACCATTTTGCATAGCCAACAATAGAATATTACGCTGTAGTACAGTTTAAAACCAAAGAAAAATGGAACTAAACAAAACAACAAGTTCTGATAACCGAATAAATAATCACTGGAGCTTGACTCCTAGTTATACCAAATAAAGGGTAGGTACATTTTTATCTCCGGAAGAGAAAGTATATGCCTCTGTGTACAAGCAGAATATCAAATAAGGATCAAGTAATTCAGGTAATTCACCATATATCCACAAGTATCAAAATGTGCAACTGAAGGGCCCCAGATCTTATCAAATTTGTGGGGACATCCCCTGACTTCATAAGTCCATCTTATATGGTCAAGATTTAAAGATCCAGCTGTGTCATTCAATGAACACAGAGAAAAGGATTTTATGGTGAGTGAGTACAAAAATCTTTTTTGTCACCAGGTTTTTCGGTATGATATCCAGGGAAGAAACAGATCAGCTGTTAAGTGTTGCAGAGGGGAGCTATCTCATTCGGGAAAGTCAGCGTCAGCCTGGCACTTACACGTTGGCATTAAGGTAAGACCTAACTGATCTTGTTTTCCTCAATGCATAATATCGCTATTCAATGACAAATGTGCACAATCCATTCATTTATTTTGAAAAAGTCATTATTTTCTTGAACATGCAGAAGGTCAAGTATATGGGGGACAAAAATCTAAATACTGAACTTGTGCCACCAGTAGTGAATATCCATAAATCATACAATTAAATGTTAATACTTCAGCAGAATTTTATTAAAATTTCATCTAAATATTGCCAAATTGGCATATCAAAGCAACGTTAAAAACAACACAGTACAGGAGCCTAAGTTGCAAATACAATGACTTCTATTATGATCTACGCATTTCACGAGATAAACTGCTTCATCGGGACCTTTGGAGCCTCACAGATGTTTTTGTTGGTAGTAGTTATACTGTAAAGATAAACAAAAAAATCATTCAAATTTCCAAACCAGTATATATGGTGAATGAAAGTAAACAAACAACCAATAACTAAACATGTTAAGTAAACACTATTTATGGCTGCAAAAAAAAAAAAAAAAAAGAATAATGAATTTATAATTCCAACCTTTCCACCACCTCTATGAAGTAAGTTTAATTTGCCACTAGATGGCAAATAATGAGCCCCCACCAACCTGTGACACTTGCAGATGCCACACACACTAAATATGAACCCAAGAAAAGGAGTCCATAAATCTCCATTAATGTCTGTAACTAAACAGACTTCTACTGTATATCTGTATGGTAGAAATAGCATTCTTACCACTATAGCCAAGTTAAATGGGCTGGCTCACGAATAAAGTGTCTAAAAATATAAATCAAATAAATCATACAATATTAAGGCTATATGTGCTGTAGGACTAAACTTGTTGATTAACTTAACACAGACATAAGGCATGGTAATGGTAAGTCAGTAATCAGGAAAGATCAGCTGCAAGGAGATTACAGGCAATATTGGTGACTAGTGCTTTTCCCATGCATGTTTTTTTGGGCACAGCTTCTGGGGTACATTTCCTTTCTAACTCTTAGAATATTCTGTTTTTACACATACTGCACATCTGCAGACTTGAAAAACATTTATATATCATATTACAGATCTGAAATGTTATTTTTGCTATTATTTGGACCTTCATTAACAGGAATATATTAGATTATTTTCTTGTTTTATTATGTGAATCAGAAAACAAATTTAAACAAGTGCTGCACACCCTCCTATGCCTGTGATTTTGAAAGATATGTTTTAAAAACGTTACAATACATGCTATTTTAATGGACCTGTTTCCTATGGAAACATTGTCCCTTGTAGATTCTCTGTAAAGCAGCCATAATACGTGCTGACTGTGTATCTCGCATGTCTAAACAATTATCAAACGTGCACCTGTAAATGGTGAGTCATTAAAGTTTTTCATGTGCAAATTATTTCTAGAACTGCAGTCATTTCATGCATAAAGAGCAGCTTAAATCGATAAATGATTTCTGTGTTACAAGTGACTGAATACAATGTACACAAGAAGGAATAATCACAAAAAATACATTTTTCACAAATGTTTTTCCAAAAGGGCCATGTGTGAGCCAGATGAGTTTTTGCAGCTCAAGTCTCATGTTTTAATTACTAATTTGAGTAAATGTTCATATTAAAGAGCCTGGGCTTGGAGAATTATCTAAGCTGCCATTGATTACCTATTCTGGAAATAGTGAGCAAGAAATTTTATTGAGAATGGGATTTTAAGGGTACTTCATATTCAAGACAAGGCAATTGATTAGTATAAAAATATATAAATCATTTATTCAAAAAACACAAAAAATGATAAAAATATGACTACAGTTACATTCATGATCCTGGGTATGCACGCCTATCTCAACCCTGACCTAATGAGAGAACTGAAGTTACATATATATAGTTCCTACGCCCTGAAGTTTCGACATGTTTCGCCGGAACGGCTTCATCAGGAAAAGGACGGAGGCATTCAATTAATAAATGTTAAAAGCAGCAAATTGTGCATAACCTTAGGTGTATAAAGAAAAAACAAACAAAAATTAATGCATCACAATACAAAAAGGAAGTTTTTTAACACAGTATAATATTGCACATGCATGGTTCATATTGGTGTACCAAGAGAGAGAATACCCCCAGCCCACCCACAAAAAATAATAAACAAAACCCGGAGCCCAACCCCCATACCTTGATAGTAGGTCCTGGAGTGAGCACAACTGGGGGGGATCAGGGCAACCCTGCTGCCTAGACCCCAAACTTGTCCTTAAAGTGTCAGACTTCCCGTAAGGAGGGATGTAATTTTCAGTTTGGTTAGGGAGAATAAAGGTGCAGCAGTGTCTGCAATGAATTATACATCAAGCTAAAAATAAATCATTTTAGGGGTGAAGGAAGCACCCGTTCATAAACAATTATAAATGAACCGTACTCACCACACTCCCATAGCTCTGTAAATATAATGATGTACATGCCCGGAGCTCATACGGACAGGGCAGCCACTAGAGGCGTCAGTGTGTTCACTCCCATATGAATAGCTTAACGCCATCTACAAAATCTAACAAGACATATAACAGTCTATCAGACACTATACTGCAAGAAGCCCTACCTCACAGTTTCAAAGTACATAAAGCAAAAACCTTCTCACCTCAAAATGACTGACTCTTGAACTATTCCAGTCTTTCTCAGACACATAAACTAGGAAGATGCATGGGGATAGCAGAGGATCACAAAGCCAAATTTCCAAGTGGAAAAGATGGCTATAGTTGATTCCTGCAATATAGAAGATGTATGTTTATCAATGCCAGTCCCTTAGACTCCCAAACGGAAATGCAGTCAATCTTAGTGCCAAAGTGAAGTAATTACCTTTAAAATCCCAGCCGTATAATCTCATGAGCTCCCGGGCAGTTTCAAAAAACGTCTGCACTGTCTGGGGTTTAAATATCCCCCCCCCCCCCCGGTGGCGCCAAAAGACGGTATTCTCTCTTGGTACACCAATATGAACCATGTATACTGTGTTAAACTTCCTTTTTGTATTGTGATGCATTAATTAATTTTTGTTTGTTTTTTCTTGATACACCTAAGGTTATGCACAATTTGCTGTTTTTAACATTTTTTAATTGAATGCCTCCGTCCTTTTCATGATGAAGCCGTTCCGGTGAAACATGTCGAAACTTCAGGACGTAGGAAATAAATAAATATAGAGGAACTGAATTTATTCTCTTGAGAAGAGGAGATTAAGGGGGGATATGATCAACATGTACAAATATATAAGGGGTCCATATAGTGAACTTGGTATTGAGTTATTCACCTTACGGTCAACACAAAGGACAGGGGGGCACTCTTTATGCCTAGAGGAAAAGAGATTTCATCTCCAAATACGGAAAGGTTTCTTCACAGTGAGAGCTGTGAAAATGTGGAATACAGTCCCTTCCAGAGGTGGTTCTGGCCAGCTCAGTAGATTGCTTTAAGAAAGGCCTGAATTCTTTCCTAAATGTGCATAATATAACTGGGTACTGATATTTTATAGGTAACGTTTATCCAGGAAAAATACGATTTGCCTCTTGGGGGGGGTCAGGAAGGAATTCTTTCCCCTGCTGTAGCAAATTGGATCATGCTTTGCTGGGGTTTTTTGCCTTCCTCTGGAACAACTGTGGATATGGGATTGGGTATATGGGATTGTTTGATATTTATTTATTTGTTTTTATGATTGAACTAGATGGACTTGTGTCTTTTTTTTTTAACCTAACTATATAAAGAGCCTCATCCACAAATACCACAAAAGACTTCAAGCTGTCATTGATGTTAAAGGGGTCAATGCATGGTATTAAGAACTGGGGGTATGTAAACTTTTGATCAGGGTCATTTGGGTACTTTGTTACCATTATTATTTAAAAAGAGTAAACACAGTTGATTGATAATACATGGTTTCAGCCAAACACTAACCATGAGTGAAATAAGTTTTTGTGTTATCCATATTCTCTGAAAAATGGCCAAGAAATCATACATTCTGCCAGGGTAAACTTATGAGCACAACTGTACCTCTTCTGTTTTCTCAGTGGATTAGATATTTTGTTCCACAATCATATACAGTAGCTGGTTATTTAGATTTATCATTACATATAGATATTTATGAATACTTTTTTTTTTTTTTGTAAACTGTACATATTAACTAAATTATATACCCCACGTTTTTGATCTTATCTGATTAATCAAAATCTTAATCTGTCAACGAATAGATTATGAAAATAATTGCTTGTATCACTGGCCTTCAGAATCACTGACCCATAACAAATATGCAGATTAGGAGTCCGGACTTCACTCGAGCAATCCAGGCTGCGTCAGTAACACAGTACTTTATTCAGAGGATCAACATGCCTAGCTGACAGCTTGCATTTTCAGAAGGAGGTCAGCAGTGACTGCTTCCATTTTTATCTCAGCACAGGTTTCCTTTAACCCCCATACGCCTGCATCTGTAATACAACATTCCAAGCACAATTTCCTGTACCCTAAAAAAGGGAAATAGTTTACCCTAGATTTAGGAGCACTTACAGTTGTAGTTCTGACTAACGAGCTCAGATAGGTTCCTGCTCATGTGATCACCACAACGGCTAATCATAATGATCACAGAAGTTTGTTTACAAATAACCTTTATCCAAGCTGCATGTGGCATTGCGTTTGTCTGTGCCCAAAAAAAGGCATACAGTGTTAAAAAGTACCCCAATGTGTATTTTTCCCTTTTTTTCCACACTTTTGTCCACTTGTCGGCTTAAAATAAAATATGTGCAGGATATTTTTTAAATGTATATCCTTAAAAATGTAAGACTTTAGGAAGGCAATTTGTCAGGTTAACTGATCCATAGTTAACCTTAGGCTCTATGCAAAATTGGGCTTAAAAAAACATCTAAACTTTGTACAAAAAAATGCTCTCTATTAGCGTTTTTTTACTCCAAAGAGAACAGATGCATTTTGGAGAGTTTTACGTTTTTTTTTTTTTTTTTGTTTTTTTTTTGTTTTTTTTTTTCTGCCAGTAAGCTCCAATCAGAAACTCGAATCAGAAGGGTTTTTTTTTCTTGCCTCTAAACGTTAATCTTAAAATATGCCTGTAAACGTCCTAATGTACATGGACACATAGGATAACATTGAGCTGCTTCTACAGGCAGAACACAAAACTCCTGTAGAAGCAACGTTTTTCACTCCAGTGTTCATGGAGCTTTACATTTGACCTGGACAAGAGGTTAGAAAACTCTCTGGTGTGAGTTGTGGCAAAGCTATTTAGCTCTCTAGGTGTGTGTGCATGCCACGTTCACATAAGTGAATACTTGTGTGTTCTGTATTCTGATGGCACAGAAGTTGAGGCAGTATTTTTAAGCCTCGTTCACATGGGCGATTACTTGTATGTCCCGTGCAGGGCCGTGTTTTGCGAGCACAGGGATGCACATGTGTTGTGTTGCTGGCAGTCACATAGATGTCTGTTAGGACATGTGGCTGCATGGACAACTTCTGTGTCCCAAGGTGACATTTGTGTGGGTGCACGTCCTTGCATTTACCCTGGGTGTGTTTGGGGCCATGCACCTGCATGGATGTCATACTGGAACATGGTAGCTGTGTCTATGCAGCCGCGTTTCTCAATAGACATCAGTTATACCTCCAACACGGGGATGCATGCAAACATCTGTGTATCCCCTGCCAGCAAAACAAGGCCCTCCATAAGACATGCAAGTAATCGCCTGTGTGAAATAGGCCTAAAAATGTTGCCTATACTTCTGAGGATCAAAGGGTTACTAAAAGAAGTGTGTTAAAGTGATTGTAAAGGTTCAAAGTTTTATTTACTGCATGAAGGTAAAAAACCTTCTGTGTGCAGTAGTCCCCCTCCAGTCCCTCTTAAAGCGGGGTTCCACTCAAATTTTAACTTAATCTGACCCCCTTCAGTTAATTGCATAGATGTTCAAATGCCGCACGAAAATTTTTGTTATTGCTGTAATTACCTTTTATATTGTACTTTTATTGTGGCACTTCCTGTCTCTCCTCCCATGGGAGTAGGCGTGTTTATTGCCTTTCCCCGACGCCGCACTGTCTCCTGGTAGCTTAGTGTCAGGCTTCCCAAGATTCAGTGCGGAAACAATGATCATGCGCGTGAACAAGCTGTGAATGAACAGCATTCACCGCATCCCGGAAATCTATGCCTGTGGGCTTCACATGCCCACAAGCAAGATGGAAACAGCCAGCATCACATTTTTTAAGTTATTCTTTAATACGAAAACCGACAGAGGCGGAAATATTACACCCAAACAGTGAGTATTATTTTGGGATTAGCAAAGTGTCTCAATGACCTAAAAAAAAAAAAAAAAAAAAATGGTCGCCGGACCCTCGCTTTAAAACTTACCTAAGCCCCACTTGATCCACGAGAGCCTCGGCTTTCCCAGGTCTCTCCCCATTTGCTGAAACAGCAGTGGGAGTCATTGGCTCCCACTACTGTCAGTCACAGCCAGTGAGCCAATGAGAAGAGAGCGGTGGTGGGGTTGAGCCACACTCTGTGTGTAAATGGACACACACAGCAGGCTCTTTTTTTTTTTTTTTAACTCCAAGTTACTAAACGTTTTAGGCCTTGTTCCCACCCATGTGTTTTTTGGTGTTTTTTGCAGAAATGCACCACAGTTCATTTAACGTTCACATCTATGCTTTTTTCAGCTGCTGCATATTTGGAAAGGGTCCAGGACCTTTTTCAACACAAAAACTGTGCTTTTTTGGCTCAATATACTTCAATGGAGAAGCTGCAGAAAAAACACGTCATGCGTTTTTGCAGCAATTTCTGTTTTTTTTTTTTTTTAAATCTGCCCAACAACAAATTGGCCAAAAAAGGCATAAAAAAAAAAAAAACAAAAATGCAAATTGCAGCAAAATCACATGCGCAAAAATCCACATGCACAGCAAAAAGCACTGCATAAATTGATCAAAAGCAAACAGCATAGGTGTGTACCGAGCCTTATGCTGGCCACACGATCAATTTTCAGATGAGAATATTCATGCGAAAAATCTTTGTACATTTGCTGAATGAAAGAATGTTTGACATTTTCACTTGCTTTTAACATTCTGTTTTAAAATGAATGTAATTTCTGAACAAAAACCACATACACTGTCTGAAAATTCCTTTGACCAAGAAGTTTTCTATTCTTTCTAAATTTTCCCGTCACTGTGGTTGAAAACTAACGTCGATTTGACCACACTTCCGATTAGAAAATCGAACGAACGTTCTTAAAATTACTTATTTACCGCTGCGTATAGAGATATTTAGGAATAAATTTAGGAATAAATTGCCTTTTTTTTAACCACCTGACATCCGGCCGTAGCCGAATGACGGCTTCAGCGCGGATGTCAATTCCCGGGAGGACGTCATATGACGGCCTCCCCTTTCCTCGCTCACCGTGCGCGCTCACGAGCGCGCAACGGGGAAATTCTGTGTTGGCCGTGTCCCTTGGACACAGCCAGTCACAGATCGCTGTAAACGGCCAATCACAGCGGCCGTTTACAGCGCGATCGCTGCCTCCAATGAGAGATGATCTAAAATGTAAACAATTGAGATCATCTCTCATTGCCGGCTCTCTCTCCTCACACAGAGACAGCGTGTGAGGAGAGAGAGAAACTGTCAGCGATCTGTGAGTTTGTAATTAACATTTACAGTGCCCATCAATACAGTGCAGCATCAGTACAGTGCCAAATCGGTGCCCACCTGTGCCAAATCGGTGCCCACCTGTGCCAAATCGGTGCCCACCTGTGCCAATCGGTGTCCACCTGTCTGCCCAGCGGTGATTAGTGTCCAGCTGCACATCTGCACAATCAGTGACCACCTGTGCCACCTCATCAGTGCCCAGCTGTGCCACCTCATCAGTGCCCAGCTGTGCCACCTCATCAGTGCCCAGCTGTGCCACCTCATCAGTGCCCAGCTGTGCCACCTCATCAGTGCCCACCTGTGCCACCTCATCAGTGCCCACCTGTGCCACCTCATCAGTGCCCACCTGTGCCACCTCATCAGTGCCCACCTGTGCCACCTCATCAGTGCCCACCTGTGCCGCCTCAGTGCACATCTGTGCCGCCTCATCAGTGCCCATCTGTGCCGCTCCATCTGTGCCGCCCCATCTGTGCCGTCCCATCAGTGCCCAGCTGTGCCACCTCATAAGTGCACATCTGTGCAATCTCAGTGCACATCTGTTCCACCTCGTCAGTGCCCACCTGTGCCGCCTCATCAGTGCCCACCTGTGCCGCCTCATCAGTGCCCACCTGTGCCGCCTCATCAGTGCCCACCTGTGCCGCCTCATCAGTGCCCACCTGTGCCGCCTCATCAGTGCCCACCTGTGCCGCCTCATCAGTGCTCACCTGTGCCGCCTCATCAGTGCTCACCTGTGCCGCCTCATCAGTGCTCACCTGTGCCACCTCATCAGTGCCCACCTGTTCCACCTCATCAGTGCACATCCGTTCCACCTCATCAGTGCTCCTCTGTGCCACCTCAGTGCCCATCTGTGCTCATCAGTGCCGCCTCATCAGTGCAGGCTTAGCAACCATGGCCAAAAGAAGCTTTTCCGCCGAGGAGGCGTACCAAATACTGTCCCAGGCCGACGAGAGCAACGGGGAGCTCTCTTTTTCAGATTCCCTTTCCGATTCCGAGTCGGGCATAAACTATGAGCCAGTCCTCAGTAGTGAAACACTGAGTGACTCAGAGGAGGAAGAGATTCGGCCCACCAAACAAAGGCGTTCTGGTGGGGAGGCAGTGGCATCTACCAGCACGTCAGTCCCGTCCACCAGCACGGCAGTCCCGTCCACCAGCACGGCAGTCCCGTCCATCAGCACCGCAGTGCCTCGGCAAGAAAGGCCAAGGACCCAAGCCAGCCTTCCCTATGCCCTGAAGAACCCCTTGTGGCTTCCTCCTAATTCAGGAGAAGCCAACATTCCCCCTTTCACTGCCCAGCCAGGAGTCCAGGTGAACACGGAGAATTTTTCCCCAATAGATTTTTTTAGTTTATTTTTTACCGAGGACATGCTGTCAAGTATTGTGGCCCAGTGCAACCTTTATGCACATCAATTCATTGCGAATAATCCAACGTCCTACTATGCCCGTCCCTACGAATGGAGAGACCTAACGGTGGTGGAGTTGAAGGTTTTTTTAGGGCTCACATTTAACATGGGACTCACGAAAAAAAACACTTTGCTGTCCTATTGGTCAACCCACCCCCTCCAACACCTGCCAATATACTCCAAGGTGATGCCCAGAAACAGATACCTCATGATATTGAGGTTTCTTCATTTCAACGACAATACCCAGTGCCCTCCCCGAAATGACCCAAACTATGATAGACTTTTCAAAATTCGGCCACTTTTAAATTATTTTTCTGCACTATTCCCCCTGCTGTTTACCCCAGACAAAAACATATGTGTGGATGAGTCCCTTCTTAAGTTTAGTGGCAGGCTTAAGATGAAGCAATATATTCCCAGTAAAAGGGCACGCTATGGGGTGAAGGTATACAAATTATGTGACCGAGTCACAGGTTACTTGTATGCCTTCAAAGTGTACGAAGGGAAGGACACCCAGCTGCAACCCCCTAATTGCCCAGACTACTTGGGATCAAGCGGGAAAATTGTTTGGGATCTCACATACCCCCTACTGGAGAAAGGCTACCACCTGTACGTAGATAACTTCTACACATCTCTGCCCCTGTTCCACAACCTGCATCGGATGAAGACGCCTGCATGTGGTACCATCAAAAAGAACCGGAAGGGCTTTCCTCAAAGTCTGGTCAATAAAAAATTGAGAAAAGGAGAAACGGCGAGTCTACGAAACAACGAGATTTTGGCAGTGAAGTGGAGAGACAAAAGAGATGTATACATGTTGTCTTCAATCCACGATGATACCTTCATGGAAGTCCCCAGAAGAAATGGCCCCATACAGAAACCTAAATGCGTCTTTGACTATAATTTGTTTATGGGGGGAGTCGACTTGAATGACCAGATGCTGGAACCGTACCTTGCCACAAGACGGACATATCATTGGTATAAGAAAGTCGCAATTTATTTTTTTCATTTTGGCCATCTACAATTCTTATGTCATTTATCGTAACTCCACCCAAAACCCCAAACGCTTCCTTGGCTACCAGGAGGATGCTTTCACTGCCCTTACATTCCCGAACGGCCCCCCAGAAAATATCCGATCTGATGTTCTAAGTCGACTCTCCGAACGCCGCTTCCCAGATAAGATCCCTCCCAAACCAACAGGCCAACGACGGCAAAAAAAATGTAAGGTGTGTACCAGAGCTGGATTCAGAAGAGACACATCTTATTATTGTGCACAATGTCCTTCTGAACCAGGCCTCTGCGTAGGTGAATGTTTTCGTCGTTACCATACTTTAGTAAATTATTAGTAAAGTATGGTAAACGTAAGCCTCCGTTCCTGCAATTTACCCTCACACCCCTTATGCCACTGCCTCCTCTGTAACTGACCCTGGCTTGTTATTTGACCACGCTTCTGCCTAACGATTCTGCACATACCGCTGCCTGATCTGGAACTGACCCTGGACTGTTATTCGACCATGCTTCTGCCCAACGATTCTGTACATACCTCTGCCTGATCTGGAACTGACCTTGGACTGTTTGACCATGATATTTGCCTGCCTCTTGGACTGATCTTGTACCCTGCAACTGGACTAGTGGGATTCAACACAGGGGTCTCACATATGTGAGGGGCTCCAGAATTGTTTTTCTGGATGAAGAAAACAATTTATTTTGTTTTCTCAATCCTAGATTAGGGTCTGGAGACTCGGAGGCTTCAAAGAGATTTGGGTGGGAGAAGCCTCTACCCCTGTCCCCATTCTGTCCTGAACGAGGCCCTACTTCTGCCTGTAGGACTTACTGCCGTCACGCCTCTGCCTGTTGCACTGGCCACACCACATGGACCTGCCTACTACCAGGACCAATATTTTTGGCACTGCGGACAATATCTCTGCCTGCACTGACCCTGGACTTTATATGGACAGTAACCCTGCCTGCTGCCTGGACAATTGTGTTCGCCGCTGCTGACCAAGTCCCTGCCTGCTGCCTGGACCAGTGCTATCCTCCTGTGTACAACTGCGCTACTACAACCACAGGTAATCTTTTTTGTTTACGCTTTGCTCAGCATAATGTATTTTGGGGTGTAATTCTTGGTATGTGCATGCTATGTGTCCCTGGAACACCTGACGGTGTTCCTTGCATGTTTGGCCTCTGTATGTGGCCAGGCAGTGAAAAAGTCCCACACATGTGGTATCGTAATACTCAGGAGGAGTAGCAGAATGTATTTTGGGGTGTCATTTTTGCTATCTAAATGCTATGTGTTGAAAATATCTTATAAACGGACAACTTTGTGTAAAAAAAAATGCGTTTTCATTTTTTTCCATATTTTCCAAAAACTTCTGGAAAAAAATAAACCATTCAAGACTCATTATGCCGCATAGATTATACGTTGGGGTGTTAGCTTTCCAAAATGGGGTCATTTTGTGGGTGTTTCCATTGTCCTGGTGCTCCAGGGCCTTCAAAAGTGCAATAGGTGGTTGAGAAATGTGATGTGTAATTTATGCTCCTAGAACACCTGATGGTGCTTCATGCATGTTGGGCCTCTGTATGTGGCCAGGCAGTGAAAAAGTCCCACGAATGTGGTATCGTATTACTCAGGAGGAGTAGCAGAATGTATTTTGGGGTGTCATTTTTGCTATCTAAATGCTATGTGTTGGAAATATCTTATAAACGGACAACTTTGTGTAAAAAAAAATGTGTTTTCATTTTTTTCCACAATTTCCAAAAACTTCTGGAAAAAAATAAACCATTCAAAAGACTCATTATGCCTCATAGATTATACGTTGGGGTGTTAGCTTTCCAAAATGGGGTCATTTTGTGGGTGTTTCCATTGTCCTGGTGCTCCAGGGCCTTCAAAAGTGTAATAGGTGGTTGAGAAATGTGATGTGTAATTTATGCTCCTAGAACACCTGATGGTGCTCCATGCATGTTGGGCCTCTGTATGTGGCCAGGCAGTGAAAAAGTCCCTCACATGTGGTATCGTAATACTCAGGAGGAGTAGCAGAATGTATTTTGGGGTGTCATTTGTGGTATACACATGCCATGTGAGAGAAATAAGCTATTACAATGACAATTTTGTGGGAAAAAAAAAAAAATCTCAATTTTGCAAAGAATTGTGGGAAAAAAATACAACTTCAAATAACTCACCATGCCTCTAACTAAATACATTGAAATGTCTACTTTCCAAAAAGGGGTTATTTGGGGGGCATTTGTACTTTCCTGGCTTGTTAGGGTCTCGGGAAATGAGATAGGCCTCAGTACATCAGATGTGATAATTTTTTTATGATTTGCACCATAGCTTGTAGACTCTAAAACTTTCACACAGACCGAATAATTTCCACAAATTTTTGGTTATTTTTACCAAAGATATGTAGCAGTATAAATTGTGGCCAAAATTTATGAAGAAAAATTACTAATTTGCTAAATTTTATCACAGAAATTAGAAAAAATTTGTTTTTTTTCAAAATTTTCGGTCTTTTTTCATTTATAGCGCAAAAAATAAAAAACCCAGAGGTGATCAAATACCACCAAAATAAAGCTCTATTTGTATGAAGAAAAGGACAAAAAAATCATTTGGGTACAGTGTTGCATGACTAAGTAATTGTCATTCAAAGTGTGAGAGCACTGAAAGCTGAAAATTGGTCTGGATAGGAGGGGGGTTTAAGTGCCTAGTAAGCAAGTGGTTAAACTTTACATATTAACTAAATTATACTCTACACCTTTTTTTTAAGGTTATTAACCGATTAATCAAAACAATAATCGGCCAACTAATCGATTATGAAAATAATTGTTAGTTGCAGCCCTAATGGTTGAGTGTTTGAGATGCATGCAAAATTATTTTGCCATGCTTTTAGTTGCATTTGTGATGTGTTGACCATGCATTCACATATTTTAAGGCTGGTTCACACTCCAGAGCCATTCCGGATGCGTTTCTGCATGCGTGTTTTTAATGCGTTTTTGATGCTTTCCAGTGCATTTTTGATGCGGTTCCGGATGCTTTCCAGGTACTTTTTTTTTTTTTTTCCCCCCACTATACCAGGGTCCAGTGTATTTTTGATGTGTTCCAGTGCATTCCAGTGCGTTTTTGCTGCGTTCCAGTACAGTCAAGTGCAGGAAAAATGCAGCATGTTCTACTTTTTTTAATGGAACTGACTGCACTAGTGTAAACTATGCCACTGGAAACCATATAACCTACTTTCTATGAGTTTTTGATGCAGAAAAAAAAACTCATTGGACTGCATGTGGTGTGAACTAGCCCTTATGGCAGAACAAAAACTGCAAACCCTCACACACTCGGAGCACTAGTGTGTTATTTTTTTTTTAATTTTTTTTACAGTTAACTCTCCCAATGCTGCAACGCAGTATAAACTGTGTTTCAGCGAAATAGAGAGCTATTGCTGGCAGATTTGCTTGCAGGATTAATACTGTTTTACTGGAAATTTTCCCAGTGAGTCCTTTTATAAATGACCCCTTCGTGCTTTTTTGAAGAGGACCTTCAACATCGGAAACTGTAATACATGGACTTAAAGCAGTAGTAATGTGATTTTTATTTTTGGACCTGAAAGGCAAAGGCATAATGTGCTACTTAGCTGAATACAAAGCATTCCACCGATTCGCTGTCACCACAGGAGGCCTCTTCCATCTGGGTCCCTGGCTGTGTGAGTGGCCGGAGTTGCGATGACGTCACTCCTGTGCATGTGTGGGGGAGCCGCTGTTTACGGCACAGGACACTAAAGGTACAGCCCGGGCAGCTGCTCCTTCAGAGCACATGCGCCGATATCAGCTGCATATACAGTAAATATCTCCTAAATGGCGCACGTTTAGGAGATATTTACAGTATCTATAGTTAAGCCTTATTATAGATGGGAGTTTACTCTCACTTTAACCACTTGACCACTGGGCACTTAAACCCCCTTAATAACTAGACCAATTTTCAGCTTTTGGTGCTCTCACATTTTGAATGACAATTACTCAGTCATGCAACACTGTATCTATATGAAATTTTTGTCCTTTTTTTCACACAAATAGTTTTCTTTTGGTGATATTTAATCACCGCTGGGTTCTTTATTTTTTGCGCTATAATAGAAAAAAGACCGAAAAATCTGTAAAAAAAAAAAAAATGCATTTTTCTTCATTTCTGTTATATATTTTGCAAATTAGCAATTTTTCTTCATATATTTTGGCCAAAATTTATACCGCTACATATCTTTGGTAAAAATAACCCAAATCCGTGGATATTATTTGGTCTTTGTGAAAGTTATAGAGTCCAAAAGCTATGGTGCCAATATCTGAAAATTGAGCACACCTGAAGTACTGACGGCCTATCTAATTTCTTGAGACTCTAACATCCCAGAAAAGTACAAATACCCCCCAAATGACCCCTTTTTGGAAAGAAGACATCCCAAGGTATTTAGAAAGATGCATGGTGAGTTTTTTGAAGTTGCCATTTTTTCCCACAATTCTTTGCAAAATCAAGGTTTTTTTTTTTTTTTACTTTTTTTCACAAAATTGTCATATTAGCAGGTTATTTCTCACACACAGCATATGCATACCACAAGTTACACCCCAAAACACATTCTGCTATTACTCCCGAGTACGGCGATACCACATGTGTGAGACTTTTACACAGCATTGCCACATACAGAGGCCCAACATGCATGGAGAACCTTCAGGCGTTCTGGAGTGCCCAGGCCAAAGTTTGGCGGGGTATGGCGGAGCATGGCTGGGTATCACCGAGTATGGCAGAGCATGGTGGAGTATGGCACAGTGTTGCTGGGTATTGCACAGTGTTGCGGGGTATTGCAGAGTATTGCACAGTGTTGCGGGGTATTGCACAGTATTGTGGGCATGGATGGATGGCTGGATGTCACTGAGCAGTGCTGTGTGCACTACACATCCAGCCCACAGCGCTACTGCCATCCATCCATCCCCCTCTCCGCACACAGTGTACCTATCGGTACACAGAGGGGAGGAGAGGAACCTGCGTCATGAGGTTTGTTTACATGTGATCGCTCCGTCATTTGACAGAGCGATCACATGGCAAACGGCCACGATCAGCGGCCATTTACCGGGATCCGTGATGCGCCGGGTCCTCTGGACCCGGCAGTTGTGGATGTGTTCGGGTGCGCGCCCCAGGGGGCGCGCGAGAGGGGAATTCTGGGAGGACGTCATAGTACGCCCTCCCAGAGTTAAGCAACCGCCCTGCAGCCGTCATTCGGCTATGGGCCGGTTGTTAAGTGGTTAAAGGAGAATTCTCACTTTTTGTTCAATGATGTTGGGCTCCCCATGGAACAAAGTACATGTATTAATTCCTAGGTACGCTAGCTGCTATGTCGCATAGGCTCCCCCCCAACACACACACACACACACACACACACACACACACACACACACACACACACACACACACACACACACACACACATTTTGGTGTATGAACTTTCAACACCACAGCTAGAAAACAGACAAATGTTTTGAAAGCGGATGTCTGTCTCTGGCTCTCAGCATTTGCCAAAAGCAAGCATCAGCCTGAAGAATGCAAAGGAAGGAGAGATGTGTCGGCATCCCCTCCATATACATTCCTCAAGGTGGTGCTTGCCTTGGGCAGGTGCTGGGAGCCGGAGACAGACAGCTCACTATCAAAGCAGCCGTCTCCTTGCTAGCTGCAGTGTTAGGCGGCCATTCACCAAGGAGTGGCAGACATTGCAACTAGTTTTACAGGGCACCTAGGAAGGTGACACAAAAGTACTATATGTACTTTGTCCTGTGATAAACTGAATATTGTATGAAAAAAAAAAAAAAAAAAAATTCTTCCTAATGTGTCTTTACATAGCGTAGTTTAATAGTTTTGCATCATAAAGTCAGGCTGCATCTGTACTTATTCCTTTCAATCCATGTCAGGCTATTTCTCTGCTGTGCCTATGAGTCTGATAAAGGTAAACGGCAAGTTATCTTTTCCTAGAGATTAAATAATAAGTTGAACAAAAAATTATAACCTGGCTTTTTCCTAGTTGACGCCAAGCATTTGCCACAGTCTTGCATTGTATGATTTTCTGTGTGTGCGTCCATTATCGCTCAGCCGGCTGACATTATATATTAAAAATGGATGTGGCTGGAGGTGATCCAACAATTTTAAATATTAATGCTTCTGAGTTTTTGCTAAGAATATAAGGAAGTTTCAAAGATGTGTATAACTACGTAAGCACAGAGCAGGCCTTTACATTGTTCCTCCCATAGAAAACTTTTCCTTTATACCCTGTAATATGTGAATGTTGATACTATATGTTTAAACCTAGTCAGTCCCAGATAACAAATCTTCAGTTTTTTTGTTTTTTCTTTTACCCGAAAATTTTGTAATTTTAGAAGAAGCTTGTGAATGCATAATGGTAGTAGGAGTATAAAAAAAACAATTAATGTGCTGGAAAAGTATGTGTTAGTGTTTCAGCCTTCTGTTCTTTTTCCCAGAAGATGCTGATTGTTGTAAGCCTCTCAAGTTGCCATGGTTTCTATCCCTTCACGTACATGCTGGCGAGATTGGTTTGAAATGAGTTTCTTCAAAAGAACTTCTTTTCTTGTGGAGTTTTCACAGCCTTGACCCCACTTCCTTACAAATTGCATAAGAACTTCTCTGGAAAAATGTTTCTCTGATGGAAGATTAGACTAAAAATGAGTGCCTTTGAAACCGTCTGTTTTTTGCGTAATACTAGTGTAGTTGGAAAATGTTAGATATATTGTCATACTGCTGCCAAAACATATTACTGTACTCACCAGATCTCTGAAGGACAATTAACAGGCTTCATTTAATAAAACCTAGCACATACATTACTTGGCAGTACAAACTTGGCATATGTTGAAAAGTACTTTTTTATGAAGAGGTTATGTTCCATGAAAAATGCACATCAGAGTACTTCCACAGATACAGTGCCTTGCAAAAGTATTCACCCCCCTTGGCATTTTTTTGTGTTTTGTTGCCTCACCACCTGGAATTAACCACTTGAGCCCCGGACCATTATGCTGCCTAAGGACCAGAGGTCTTTTTCCAATTTGGCACTGCGTCGCTTTAACTGCTAATTGCGCGGTTATGCAATGCTGTACCCAAACGAAATTTGCGTCCTTTTCTTCCCACAAATAGAGCTTTCTTTTGATGGTATTTGATCACTTCTGCAGTTTTTATTTTTTGCGCTATAAACGGAAAAAGACCGAAAATTTTGAAAAAAAATGATATTTTCTACTTTTTGTTATAAAAAAAATCCAATAAACTCAATTTTAGTCATACATTTAGGCCAAAATGTATTCGGCCACATGTCTTTGGTAAAAAAAATGTCAATAAGCGTATATTTATTGGTTTGCGCAAAAGTTATAGCGTCTACAAACTAGGGTACATTTTCTGGAATTTACACAGCTTTTAGTTTATGACTGCCTATGTCATTTCTTGAGGTGCTAAAATGGCAGGGCAGTACAAAACCCCCCCAAATGACCCCATTTTGGAAAGTAGACACCCCAAGGAAATTGCTGATAGGCATGTTGAACCCATTGAATATTTATTTTTTTTGTCCCAAGTGATTGAATAATGACAAAAAAAAAAAAAAAAAAAAAAATATTTACAAAAAGTTGTCACTAAATGATATATTGCTCACACAGGCCATGGGCCTATGTGGAATTGCACCCCAAAATATATTCAGCTACTTCTCCTGAGTACGGGGATACCACATGTGTGGGACTTTTTGGGAGCCTAGCCGCGTATGGGACCCCGAAAACCAATCACCGCCTTCAGGATTTCTAAGGGTGTAACTTTTTGATTTCACTCTTCACTGCCTATCACAGTTTCGGAGGCCATGGAATGCCCAGGTGGCACAACCCCCCCCCAAATGACCCCATTTTGGAAAGTAGACACCCCAAGCTATTTGCTGAGAGGCATATTGAGTCCATGGAATATTTTATATTTTGACACAAGTTGCGGGAAAGTGACACTTTTTTTTTTTTTTTTTTTGCACAAAGTTGTCACTAAATGATATATTGCTCACACAGGCCATGGGCCTATGTGGAATTGCACCCCAAAATACATTTAGCTGCTTCTCCTGAGTATGGGGATACCACATGTGTGGGACTTTTTGGGAGCCTAGCCGCGTACGGGGCCCCGAAAACCAATCACCGCCTTCAGCGTTTTTAAGGGCGTGAATTTTTGATTTTACTCTTCACTGCCTAACACCGTTTCGGAGGCCATGGAATGCCCAGGTGGCACAAACCCCCCCCAAATGACCCCATTTTGGAAAGTAGACACCCCAAGCTATTTGCTGAGAGGCATGGTGAGTATTTTGCAGCTCTCATTTGTTTTTGAAAATGAAGAAAGACAAGAAAAAACTTTTTTTTTTTTTCTTTTTTCAAATTTCAAAACTTTGTGACAAAAAGTGAGGTCTGCAAAATACTCACTATACCTCTCAGCAAATAGCTTGGGGTGTCTACTTTCCAAAATGGGGTCATTTGGGGGGGTTTTGTGCCACCTGGGCATTCCATGGCCTCCGAAACTGTGATAGGCAGTGAAGAGTGAAATCAAAAATTCACGCCCCTTAGAAAGCCTGAAGGCGGTGCTTGGTTTTCGGGGTCCCGTACACGGCTAGGCTCCCAAAAAGTCTCACACATGTGGTATCCCCGTACTCAGGAGAAGCAGCAGAATGTATTTTGGGGTGTAATTTCACATATTCCCATGGCATGTTTGAGCAATATATCATTTAGTGACAACTTTGTGCAAAAAAAAAAAAAAAAAAAAAAAAATTTGTCTCTTTCCCGCAACTTGTGTCGCAATATAAAATATTCCATGGACTCGACATGCCTCTCAGCAAATAGCTTGGGGTGTCTACTTTCCAAAATGGGGTCATTTGGGGGGGTTTTGAACTGTCCTGGCATTTTATGCACAACATTTAGAAGCTTATGTCACACATCACCCACTCTTCTAACCACTTGAAGACAAAGCCCTTTCTGACACTTATTTTTTACATGAAAAAGTTTTTTTTTTTTTGCAAGAAAATTACTTTGAACCCCCAAACATTATATATTTTTTTAAAGCAAATGCCCTACAGATTAAAATGGTGGGTGTTTCATTTTTTTTTTTCACACAGTATTTGCGCAGCGATTTTTCAAACGCATTTTTTGGGGAAAAAACACACTTTTTTAAATTTTAATGCACTAAAACACACTATATTGCCCAAATGTTTGATGAAATAAAAAAGATGATCTTAGACCGAGTACATGGATACCAAACATGACATGCTTTACAATTGCGCACAAACGTGCAGTGGCAACAAAATAAATACATTTTTAAAAGCCTTTAAAAGCCTTTACAGGTTACCACTTTAGATCTACAGAGGAGGTCTACTGCAAAAATTACTGCCCTCGATCTGACCTTCGCGGCGATACCTCACATGCATGGTGCAATTGCTGTTTACGTTTGACGACAGACCGCCGCTTGCGTTCGCCTTAGCGCAAGAGCAGGGGGCGACAGGGGTGCTTTTTTTTTTTTTTTTTTTTTTCTTTATTATTTTTTTGCTTTTTTATCTTATTTTTAAACTGTTCCTTTCATTTTTTTTTTTTTAAATCATTTTTATTGTTATCTCGGGGAATGTAAATATCCCCTATGATAGCAATAGGTAGTGACAGGTACTCTTTTTTGAAAAAATTGGGGTCTATTAGACCCTAGATCTCTCCTCTGCCCTCAAAGCATCTGACCACACCAAGATCGGTGTGATAAAATGCTTCCCCAATTTCCCAATGGCGCTATTTACATCCGGCGAAATCTAAGTCATAAAATGCTCGTAGCTTCCGGTTTCTTAGGCCATAGAGATGTTTGGAGCCACTCTTGTCTCTGATCAGCTCTATGGTCAGCTGGCTGAATCACCGGCTGCATTCTCAGGTTCCCTGTTGAGACAGGAGAGCCAGAGAAAAACACGGAAGACGGTGGGGGGGGGGGGCATTCCCTCCCACGGCTTGTAAAGGCAGTCTAGAGGCTAATTAGCCGCTAGGATTGCTTTTACATGAAAGCCGACCGCTGGCTGAAAAGAATGATACCAAGATGATACCTAAACCTGCAGGCATCATTCTGGTATAACCACTCAAAGTTGTGAATGGCGTACCTGAAGACAAAAAAATGGTTAACAATAAAGCACAGTAAACAATAAAGTATAAATAATTACATACCTGAAAAACAAACATGATAAAACATAATAACAATAACAATAACAATAAAACACTGCAGAATAGAATACAGTAAAAAAAGAGCAGAACAATAGAGAGAGAGAATAGAGAGAGAGAACAATAAAACGACAACTATTTTTTTTTATTTTATATATATATTTTTTTTTTTTTACACTTTTTTTGTAACTAACTTTTATAACTGTAACCGGTTCCAGGTTCGGGTCTCTCAAAATGCGATGGCATCTTGGGAGACCCTGTGAAAGTGTGCCTAGTCTGTGCAATGCTGTACCCTACGCTAATACTCAACTAGTGTATGGTAGCGTTCAAAACATTCACCATTGCAAAGACCAGGATTGTCAGGACAGAAGGGACAATAATAGCGGGTGTCACGCCTATATCCGCGTTTGCTGCAGACACAACATCTTTTTGGGGGGGGTTCGTTGGGTAGGGGTACTCGGGAGCACATAAAAATGCCTCTCATGCAGCCGACTGCATTTGGTTGGGGATGTGAATGGGGGAAGTACGGGCGCTGCAGAAGTGGTGGGTTCCCAATTAGGATTGACGAATGCAGCAGGAAGGGCACTATGGGCACGACGGGCCTGTGTTTGTCTTTTTGGTGGCAGCGGGACACTACTTGTGCTTGTCACCTCACCAGCTTGAACTGCACTTATGGGACTCGCCACGTCACCAAGTGTTACTGCAGTGCTGGTTTGACTACGACCGGGGTGTACTAGGCCGCTGGTGCTTGCCAGTTCAATAAAAAGCTTCCAAAAAAACTGTTAGCGATCGCAGGGATCAGGCCTGACTCTGCGAACGCTGCAGTTATGCGTTTAGTGTTTTGTAAGTGACAGTGATCGATCGATACTGCACTTGGGTGGGCTGGACTGGGCCGGGCGGAGGGGCAAAACGCAGGTGCTAGCAGGTATCTGGGTTGATCCCGCTAACACTGCGTTTTTGGGAACCCTAAACTGCTGGGGACGCTAGTATAGATCTGATCTGATCGGATCAGATATTGATCCGTTCAGATACTATACCACTAAAGGAGGCGTATGCTGCGTGCGTGGGTGTTAGCGGTACTGGCGCTAACCTGACGCTGCCTGGGGCCGGTGCTTGCTAGTTCACCAAAATGCTACCAAAAAAACTGTTAGCGATCGCAGGGATCAGGCCTGACTCTGCGAACGCTGCAGTTATGCGTTTAGTGCCTTGTAAGTGTCAGTGATCGATCGATACTGCACTTGGGTGGGCTGGGCTGGGCCGGGCGGAGGGGCACAACGCAGGTGCTAGCAGGTATCTGGGCTGATCCCGCTAACACTGCGTTTTTGGGAACCCTAAACTGCTGGGGACGCTAGTATAGATCTGATCGGATCAGATATTGATCCGATCAGATACTATACCACTAAGGGAGGTGTACGGTGCGTGCGTGGGTGTTAGCGGTACTGGCGCTAACCTGACGCTGCCTGGTGCTTGCTTGCCAGTTCACCAAAATGCTACCAAAAAAACTGTTAGCGATCGCAGGGATCAGGCCTGACTCTGCGAACGCTGCAGTTATGCGTTTAGTGTTTTGTAAGTGACAGTGATCGATCGATACTGCACTTGGGTGGGCTGGGCGGAGGGGCAAAACGCAGGTGCTAGCAGGTATCTGGGCTGATCCCGCTAACACTGTGTTTTTGGGAACCCTAAACTGCTGGGGACGCTAGTATAGATCTGATCAGATCAGATATTGATCCGATCAGATACTATACCACTAAGGGAGGCGCATGCTGCGTGCGTGGGTGTTAGCGGTACTGGCGCTAATCTGACGCTGCCTGGGGCGACGCATATCACCGCCGGGCGATCAGGGGGCTAAACCTTTTATTAGGTAATAAACGGCGGGTGCCCTGACACTATAAAAAATAAACGAACTAACCTGCGTCACCCGTAACGGTTATACGGTGATCAGTGGTGAAAGGGTTAACTAGGGGGCAATCAAGGGGTTAAAACATTTATTAGGTAGTATATGGGGGTCCCTGTCACTATAAAACGCTGACGGCGAACCTAAATATTTACCTCACTAACTAGCGTCACCAGCGACACTAATACAGCGATCAGAAAAATGATCGCTTAGCAACACTGGTGACAGGGGGTGATCAAGGGGTTAAAACTTTATTAGGGGGGGTTAGGGGGGTACCCTAGACCTAAAGGGGGGTAATACTCACTGTCCCAACACTGTAACTGTCACAAACTGACACTATGCAGTAATCAGAAAAAAAAAAAAAAAAAAAAAAACCTGCTGGTGTCAGTTTGTGACAGGGGGGGGGGGTGATTGGGGGGGGATCGGGGGGCGATCGGGGGGGGGATCGGGGTGTTTTGTATGCCTGGCATGTTCTACTGTGTGTGTAGTGTGTTGTGCACTCACATTGATGTCTTCTCCCCTCGGCGCTGGAACGGAAAATACCGAGCCGAGGGGAGATGACATCATTTCCTTTGCTGCTGTTTAGCATACAGCAGCAAAGGAGTGTTCCCATTGGCCGGCGGCGATCGCGAGGGGGGGGCCACGAACGGATGGCCTCCCCCTCATCTCGGATCGCCGGGGAACAGAACGGGACCGCTTCGGGCACCGGGGGGGGGTCCGATCGGACCCCCCACCCGCGAGAGGCAAATCACGTACATGTACGTGATTTTGCCTGCCCGTGCCGCCTTGCCGACGTAAATCGGCGTTAGGCGGTCCTTAAGTGGTTAACATAGATTGTTTGAGGATTTGCATCATTTAATTTACAGAACATGCCCACAACTTTTGAAGATGCTGTTTGTTTTTTTTGTTTTTTTATTATTGTGAAGCAAACAACAAATAAGACAAAATAACAGAGAAAGTCAATGTGCATAACTATTCACCCCCCTAAAGTCAATACTTTGTATAGCCACCTTTTGCGGCTATCACAGCTCCAAGTCGCTTTGGATAAGTCTCTATGAGCTTGCCATCTGGGATTTTTGCCCATTCCTCCTTGCAAAACTGCTCCAGCTCCTTCAAGTTGGATGTTTTGCGCTTGTGAGCAGCAATCTTTAAGTCTGACCACAGATTGTCTATTGGATTGAGGTCTGGGCGTTGACTAGGCCATTCCAACATATTTACATGTTTCCCCTTAACCGCTTGACATCCGACTTTCGGGGCTTATATCTGAATGATGTCTGAGGCTACAGACATCATTCAGATACCGGCATTTTCAGCCGGCGATTCCGTACACCATAAGAATGATCATAGCGGCTGTTCCGCCGCTTGATCGTTCTTACGGGCGGCGGGAGGGGACGTCCCCCCCCTCCCGCCGCCCTCCGGTGCTACTACCGACTCACCTCAGCGATCGGTGAGTCGGATAGCGGATCCGCCGGCGCCGGATGTTCACCATAGAGATTTCCGGCGGACCAGATGGTCGCCGGAGTCTCTATGATCGTTCGGAGGCCGGGCGCGATGTTATGACGTCACGCCCGGCCTCTGCATTCAAAAAAACGGCGCCGCTTCGGCTGTGAAGCGGCGATCGTTTTATTTTTTTTTTTTATTTTAGGCTTCCCAGCCTAGAGGTGAGATGTGGGGTCTTATTGACCCCATATCTCACTGTAAAGAGGACTGATCGTGTCATATTCCTATTACAAGGGATGTTTACATTCCTTGTAATAGGAATAAAAGTGATCAAAAAAAAAAAAAAAAAAATTTTTAAAGTGTAAAAATTTTTAAGTAAAATTAACAATAAAAAAAAAAAAAAATTTTTAAAGCGCCCCTGTCCCCGTGAGCTCGCACGCAGAAGCGAACGCATACGTAAGTCCCGCCCACATATGAAAACGGTGTTCAAACCACACATGTGAGGTATCGCCGCGAACGTTAGAGCGAGAGCAATAATTTTGGCCCTAGACCTCCTCTGTAACTCAAAACATGTAACCAGTAAAAAATGTTAAAGCGTCGCCTATGGGGATTTTTAAGTATCAAAGTTTGGCGCCATTCCACGAGCGTGTGCAATTTTGAAGCGTGACATGTTAGGTATCTATTTACTCGGCGTAACTTCATCTTTCACACAATGCAAAAAAATTTGGCTAACTTTGCTGTTTTGTTTTTTTTTTAAAGCATGAAACTGTTTTTTTTAAAAAAAAAAACGTGTTTGAAAAATTGCTGCGCAAATACCGTGCAAGATAAAAAGTTGCAATGACTGCCATTGTATTCTCTAGGGTCTCTGCTAAAAAAACATATATAATGTTTGGGGGTTCTATCTAATTTTATAGCAAAGAAATGATGATTTTTGACATGTAGGAGCGAAGTGTCAGAAATGGCCTGGATGCGAAGTGGTTAAACCACTCAAGTGTTGTTTTAGCAGTGTGTTTTGGGGTCATTGTCCTGCTGGAAGGTGAACCTCTGTCCTAGCCTCAGATCACACACAGAGTGGTATAGGTTTTGCTCAAGAATATCCCTGTATTTAGCACCATCCATCTTTCCCTCAACTCTGACTAGTTTCCGAGTGCTGACTGCTGAAAAACATCTCCACAGCATGATGCTGCCACCACCATGTTTCAGATAGTGTTCTTTGGGTGATGTATTGGGTTTGTGCCAGACATAGCGTTTTCTTTGGCCAAAAAGTAAAATTTTAGTCTCATCAGACCAGAGCACCTTCCTCCATACATTTTGGGAGTCTTCCACATGCCTTTTCGCAAACTCAAAACGTGCCATTTTGTTTTTTGCTGAAAGTAATGGCTTTCTTCTGGCCACTCTGCCATAAAGCCCAACTCTATGGAGCGTACAGCTTATTGTGGTCCTATGTACAGATACTCCAGTCTCTGCTGTGGAACTCTGCAGCTCCTCCAGGGGTTACCTTAGGTCTCTGTGCTGCCTCTCTGATTAATGCCCTACTTGTCCGGTCCGTGAGTTCTGGTGTGCAGCTGTCTCTTGGCAGGTTTGCTGTTGTGCCATGTTCTTTCCATTTGGTTATGATAGATTTGATGGTGCTCCTAGGGATCATCAAAGATTTGGATATTTGTTTTATAACCTAACCCTGACTTGTACCTCTCAGCAACATTGTCCCTTACTTGTTTGGAGAGTTCCTTGGTCTTCGTGGCAGTGTTTGGTTAGTGGTGCCTCTTGCTTAGGTGTTGCAGCCTCTGGGACCTTTCAAAAAGGTGTGTATATGTAATGACAGATCATGGGACACTTAGATTGCACACAGGTGGACATCATTTCACTAATTATGTGACTTCTGAAGGTAATTGGTTGCACCAGAACTTTTTATGGGCTTCATAACAAAGTGGGTGAATACATACGCACATGCCAATTATCAGTTTTTTATTTCTGAAAAATAGTTTTATGTATATATTTTTCTAATTTTACTTCAGCAACTTAGACTATTGTGTTCTGATCCATCACATATAATTCAGATTAAAAAACATTGAACTAAAGGCTGTAATGTAACAAAATAGGTAAAAAGCCAAGGGGGTGAATACTTTTGAAAGGTACTGTATATGGAGTCTATATACATCTATAAAACTCAACTTTAACAGTTGTGCTTGGCTACAAGTCTTCCGCCTCTCAAGCCTTTGTATTAATCTCTAATGCCATTCATCACATTAAAGTGGACCTTTCATGAAAATACAGGGTCGCCTTTTCTGACAACCCCCCACCTCTCAAATAAAGAAAAAATAGCCCCCCCTACCCTGTCAGCTTTCATTTGGGCTATCAGTAAAGTGGCCCTTGTATTTTCATGCAAGGTGTACTTTAAAAAAACAATAGGGATATGTAGGTGGTAGGTCCAAACTCAATTTCTACAGGAAACTTCAATGTTTGCATACATTTCTGCTACTACTTTTTCTACTGAAGGTAACAACGGAGGTATGTTTAGTTTTATTTCAGATATTTTTTATTTGGTTTACAATAAAAAACGGGGTAACATATATGAAGTTTAACAACGATGTTACAGAATACAACTTATAAATATATAGGTGTTAGTACACACATAACAGAGAAATTCAGCACCGTTTCATATATGTATCTATCGCTAGAGATAGAGAGATATATAATCTCTATCACTATCAACTTTAAGTTTTTGTATATAATTCTGTAGATGTTATTTTGGAAAACTACCAAATATACCTGTTGATAAACAATAAAGTATGTGTTGGAGAAAGAAAGAAGAAAAAAGAATAAGGAAAAACTGGGGGGGGGGGGGGGGGGGTAGGAAGACACCCAACTATCTCTTCTGAGGACCTGTGATTTTATATGCTCTTTATGTGTCAGACTTACCCGTACCAGACTGACGAACCCAATGTAGCAGGGGATGGCCTCCCGTACGTATCTGGTTCCTGGCCCCTGATAGAGTACACAGAAGGCACGAGAGCACAGAATGGTATGAGAGACTGGCGGGTGGTTTGCAGGGATAAGGCCCAGGATCCTGACACAAGCTGGCAGGTGGTAATAGGTAGGCTGGAGATCAGCTAACAGGTGCAGAGCAGGCAGATCCGGTCACTAGCAAAGTTGGCAGCAGGCTGTCAGCACGGTACAAAGGGAGCAGGCAGATACAAAGTCCAGGTTACAGGCAGGTTTTGGCAACAGGCAATCAGCACGGTACAAGGGGTGAGGCAGGTTCAACGTCAGAGGCAGGCCGGGGTCAATTTGCAGGCAGAGAGAGAGAGTCCAGTAAACAAGCCGGGTCACAGGGAGATCAGAGCAATACACAGGAAACAGGTAGTTCGGAAACAGGAAGCTGATGATCGGACAGCACCAAGCACAGCATCCCATCAGCCTAAATAGGGCAACCGGCGCCAAACACCGCGAGCACGCGCGCGCCGGTGCACTCCAGAGTGCCCAGTAAGTGTCCTGAACCGAGAACCTCTCTGACAATGCCCCCTCCTTAAGGGCAGCCTCCGGATGCCCAGCCGGGCCAGTCTATCCGCATGGGTGTTCCGAAAATCCCTCGAGTTCTTCAGCGTGTAAGTTACCCTCCGGCTCCCAAGAATTATCTTCTGGTCCGTACCCCCTCCACTTGATTAAATATTGGATTTGGTTTTGTCTCTTCCTGCAATCCAAAATTGCCTCCACCTCAAACTCTTCCTCGTTGTCGATAATTACGGGTTCAGGCGGGCCAGTATTGCGACCCAAGAAGGAATTGGGGGTAACGGGTTTAAGTAGAGACACATGAAAAACCGGATGGATCTTCAGTGAGTTAGATAAGTCCAGCTCATAGGTCACATCATTGATCTTCCTCTTGACTGAAAAGGGACCCATGAACCTGGGACCTAACTTCCTCGAGGGACAGGCCATCCTTACATTACTGGTAAACAGCCAGACCTGGTTGCCAGGTCCCAACAACAATTGTCCTCGCTTCTTCCTGTCATACATCTTCTTATTGTACTCTTGGGTTTTAGCCATGGTTTCCTGCAATAATTTGTTGTTACTGATGAAGAAGTTCATAGTTTCAGAGACTGCAGGAATCGCACATTCAGGTAAGGAGCTGGTTAAAAAGGATGGGTGAAAACCATAGTTTGCAAAAAATGGTGTTTGCTTGATGGCCGAATGCACAGAGTTATTGTAGGCAAACTCGGCAATGGGCAGAAGAGAGACCCAGTCATTTTGTGAGAAAGCAGAAAAACATCGGAGATACTGTTCTAGAGTCTGATTAGTTCTCTCCGTCTGCCCATTTGTCTGGGGGTGGTAGGCCGATGAGAATGCCAATTCTATCTCAATAGATCTGCAGAGAGCTTTCCAAAACCTGGAAGTAAACTGTACCCCCCGATCAGATACTATACTTGAGGGGACTCCGTGTAGGCGTACAATTTCCTTAATGAATATTTTTGCAGTTTCCAAAGCTGATGGGGTACCCTTCATGGGTAGGAAGTGGGCCATTTTGGAGAGTCTGTCTACAATGACAAAGATGGTGGAGTAGCCTTCTGCCGGCGGGAGCTCAACGATGAAGTCCATCGCGATCATTTTCCATGGCCTTTCCGGCACGGGTAGGGGTCTTAATAGACCCCAGGCCTTTGCTCGACTGCTCTTGCTCCGAGCACAGGTGATACAAGACTCCACAAAACTCTTGCAGTCGCTTACTAGCTGGGGCCACCAAAAGGTACGTTGTACCAGCTCTGTTTTCTTCAACACACCGAAATGCCCAGCCAATTTGTGGTCGTGACAGAGTTCCAGTACAACAATCCTCAGATCCTCTGGGACCATGATTTTGTCCTTGTATCGGAACAGGCTGTCTTGCGAGCTTACATCAACTTCCATAGGAGGGGACCAATTCCTTGAGGCCTGTTTAATTCGGGATATGAGATCTCCTTGAAGAAGCAGGAAGTTTCCAGCCGGAAGAATGGTGTCTGGAGGCAAAGGTTCCCTGGAGTCATGGAACATACGAGATAATGCATCTGGTTTGGTGTTTTTGGTACCTGGTCTGTACGTTATGTGGAATTGGAATCTAGAAAAGAACAGAGCCCACCTTGCCTGCCGTGGTCTCAATCTCTTGGCCGACCTCAAGTATTCTAGATTCTTATGGTCCGTGTAGAATAAAATGGGGTGAGCAGCCCCCTCCAATAAGTAGCGCCACTCTTCAAGTGCGGCTTTAATGGCCAGCAACTCCCGATCTCCTACATCATAATTTTTCTCTGCATCGGAGAGTTTTCGTGAGAAGAAGGCCACGGGGTGAAGAAGAGCCTTGGCACCTGCCGCTGAGAAAGCACTGCCCCCACCGTGACCTCCGATGCGTCCACTTCAAGAACAAACGGTAAAGCTCATAAAAGTGATTGTAGGTTTCCTATTGGTACAGCGGATTGTTCTAAGGTACACCATGGTTTGAGATGTGGTTGTATAAACCAGAACCTAAGCTGGTCTAACAGTGTGGCAGCGTAGTAGTCATGCAAACCTGATACTCTGATTCCCCCTGCCCTTCTATGTTTCCGTAAAATATTGTGACTGCATCTGGTTTTACCTTTATTCCAAAGAAATGTAGAGATTGTTTTCTGAATATTTTTTAAAAAGGCCAGTGGCATTTGGATTGGCAGTGTCCTAAAGATATATAAGATTTTGGGGAGAGTAGACATTTTAAATGCTGCTAGTCTTCCCGCCCAGGATAGGTAGAGTTTGCCCATTTTAGCAGTGTCTCTTTAAGTTTCTGCCAGCAGTGGGGCAAAGTTCTCCTTGTATAAATTAGAAAGAGGGGAAGTCAATGTGATTCCCAGGTAAGGAAATGAGTTGGGAGTCCAAGGGTATGAGAACTGGGCTTGTAAAGTTTTTTTTTTTTTTTTTTTTTTTTTCAAGGTTTTGTTGCTATTTATACCTAAGATGTTAGATTTTGTTTCATATACTTTTATATAGGGAGATTAGGTTAAACTCGTTAAGGATCTGGTGTACAGCTGGTAATGATCTAGCTGGGTCATCTAACGTCAGTATAATGTCATCTGCAAAGAGTGTTATAGGATGGGACTCCCCTCCTGCTAAGATTGCCTTAATGGCATTATGGGACCTAATTTTCTCCGCTAGAGGCTCCATTACCAAAGCAAAAATGAGCGGAGACGGGGCAGCTCAGTCTCATGCCATTTGAAATTGTAAAGTTGTTTTGAGACCAGACCCTCCGAATATACATATGCGGATGGAGCCGTATATAGGGCCGTAATGGCTGAAAGGATTTTGCCCCGTATGCCGAACTTCTCTAGCACACTGGATAGGTACCCCCAGTGAACCCTATTGAAGGCCTTCTCCGCATCTCACGTCAACAGCAGGGAAGGCCTTCGAGACGACTCTGCTTGGTGCGTCAGATTTATGACCCATCTGGTAGCAACTGGAGCCTGGCGGCCTGACACAAATCCCACCTGGTCTGGTTTCACGAGAGCAGGTAGGAAGGATTGGAGCCTAGTGGAGGTGAGTTTTGTGTATATATATTTAAATCTACGTTGAGGAGAGTTATAGGCCTAAAGTTTTGTACATATGCAGGGTCCTTCTCTGGCTTCGGTATAGCAATAATATTTGCAGTCAACATTTCTGCCGGGAAGGAAGCTCTAGAGACAGCGGCATTGACCATTTCCTCCATATATTTAGACTGTAGTGAAATAGTATGGAGGAAAATCCGTCAGGACCGGGTGCTTTATCGTGTGGGAGTGATTGAATAGCTTTGAGGATCTCTGTGTGAAAGGCTGGTTAAGGATTGACCTGTCCTCTGAGGATAAAGAGGGCAGGGAGATTGAGTTTAAAAACTCATCTATTAGTTCTGCAGTGGGCTGTGCCTTCCTGATGTTGTACATTATATAGGGTGCTATAGTAAATGCTGAAGACATTGGCTATTGCTTGTGGTTCAATAATTTCTCACCTGTTTGAGGGTGGTAAAGGTAAGGTAGTTTTTGTTTTAGATTTTTTATGTTTAAGTTGGTGGACGAGCAGTCTACCAGCTTTATTACCGTGGAGGTAAAAGTTTTCTTTAGAAGCTTTTAGCTGTTTGAGATGTTGATTCGTTAGGATTTCTCTAAGGTCAAGTCTTGCCTGTGTAAGTTGTGCTAAAATGTGAGGCAAGGGGTTTAATTTGTAGGATTTTTCTAGATGTTTTATGAAGGTTAGTGTGTCATTCAGCCGCTGTGTCCTAAGCTTCTTAGCAATAGAACTCTGTTTCATCAGAACACCACGTATAAAACCCTTGTGCGAATTCCACAGTGTGAAGGGGTCCGTGGACAGAGCATTTAGTTAAAAAAATTCTTGAAGCGCTTTTTGTATCTGATGCTTGTGTTCAGGGCGAGACATCAGCTCAACATCATTGCGCCATCTGTTTGCTCTCGTCCCTACCTCTCCCCCCCCACTGAAATAAACACAGGCGCGTGGTCTGACCACGTAATGCTACCTATCTCCGACTCGTGTACATTCTGCAAAAGAAACTTATCTGTTAGGAAAAACTCAATAAGAGTATAAGTTTTGTGGGCATGGGAAAAAAAAAGAAAAATCTTTTTCTGTGGTGAGTTGACACTGCCATACGTCAGAGAGAGGAGGAGTCAAGAAAGTTAGCCAGGGTGGCTCTGTGGGAGCGGTTTGTGGAGGCACTTGACGTGTCCATCTTGCGATCTAGTATGGCATTAAAGGCCCCGCACATAATAACATGGCCTTGACAGAGGGGTTGGATCTTTTTCCAAATCTTTCTCAGTGAAGGGATCGGTCTGACATTAGGTAGGTAAACATTAATGATGGAGTAAAGAACGTTATTTATCTGACATACTAGCACTAGATATCATCCCTGTAGGTCTAATTCTTGTGAAAGCGAATGTAACCGAGTCCTTAATCGCTATAAGAACTCCTCTTCTCTTTTCTTTGGGAAAGCGTTGGCTTGGTACACATGAGGGGATTTCTTGTGTTTGAATATAGAAGGCTTTTGTGAGGTTAAATGTGTTTCCTGCAAACAAAAAATGTCACAATTAAGCCGTTGTCTCTTTCCATGCCATATGCTGTTTCGTTGGGCTGTTCAAGCCTTTGACGTTCAGTGAGGACATTTTAAACTGCATCTTTAAGAATATTGACTTTGGGAGCCGTGGGGGGGAGAGTTTGGGCATGTTTAGTTTTAATTGCCCAGGTTTTGTAACTGCAAGTAATCTGTAAAAATGAATTGGCTATCCAATACTTCGAACCTTGCCATCACCAACTTTCAGTAGAGTCCCTGCGTTAAGCAGGTAGATTTTTTGCCATCTCTCTCATGAGTTTGAGATTTACAGTAGTATGTAAGTTTCTCATTAAAACAAATTTTGTGTACTTATCATCATCCATACATGCTTGTCCCTCATTCTTCGCATTGGTATATGTAATAGCACTGAACTTGTTTAGACGATTACCATGTACTGACTGATACTACAGCCTTGTAGCTCTTCTCTTTGAAGATCTTCAGATTCACTTCTTAGTGAGTTTTCAATTGGCTTTAGGTGGTTTTTCTGTGAGTTATTTTGCAAGACTAGTGGTACAGATAACACATCTGCAAGAGATGCAATAGTCTGTAGAGAGTACCGAGTATGTTGCGGTCATTATTAAAGTAGATCTAAACTTTAACTGGATAACAATTAATTCACTGTGTTTCACAAACAATTTCTGTGCTTTTGATACTTTCAGAATGTTTTTGTAGCTTTACTGTATTTCATCCTATTGTGTATCTCTGTGCTGCTGGTCTGTTCTATTCTTTTTGCACCATTTCTGCCTGCAAGCACTTGCTGTATTGTACGAACTTCTGGATGATGAACCAGGTCTGCACATAGAGCATTGCCATGACTGTCTATAAATTCCACTGGAAGTACAAATGACAGGGTGATAGTGCAGGAGGGCAATTGGAGACAGAATGTTGTCACTCCAACACATGCTGTGTTTGCACCAGGAAGAAGAAATGCTGCAAAGTAAGAATGTTTTCTAAAATATATATTTTAATTGTTAGATTTTATCAATTTAAAAAATGCAAATTGAGTGAACAGAAGAAAAAAAATCAAGGTTAAATCAATATTTGGTGTGACCACTCTTTTTTGGCTTCAAAACGGCATCAATGCTTTTAGGTACACTTGCACACAGTTTAAGTTAGGTTGTTTCAAACATCTTGGAGAACTAAACACAGATCTTCTGTGGATATAGGCTGCTTCAAACCCTTCTGTCTTGTAATGTCAGACTCAATGTTGAGATCAAGGCTCTGTGGGGGCCAAACCATCACTTCAGGCTGGAACATAGGCATCAGCAGCTTTCAGAAATGGCAAGATGGCTGTGGCACCAAACAGCTTCCTCTGGTTTGATAAAGGGGTCCTCCTGTCTGCCCTGAAACATGCAGCCACATCCCCTCCACTTCCTGTCATCACCCATCCCAGAGAGGTGCTGTTTAGAGCCACAGCCATCTTGCCATTTCTGGAAGCTGCTGATGCTTATGTTTCAGCCTGAAGTCTGACAGACACCCTCTTGAGTTTGTTCTTTATAGGTGCTCTGGACTGATGAGTCAAAATGTGAATTATTTGGCTGTAGCAGAAGGCAGTTTGTTCGAAGGGGTGGAGAGCGGTACAATAATGAGTGACTGCAGGCAACAGTAAATCATAGTAAAGGTACTTTGCAAGCTTGGGGCTGCATTTCTGCAAATGGAGAGTTGGAGATTTGGTCAGGAGCAATGGTGTCCTCAATGCTGAGAAATCCAAGCAGATACTTATCCATTATGCCATACCATCAGTGAGGCATGTGAATGGCCGCAAATTTATTCAGCAACAGTACAACGACCCCAAACATACAGCCAATGTCATTAAGAACTATCTTCCGCATAAAGGAGTCCTAGAAGTGATGGTTTGGCCCCCACAGAGCCCTGATCTCAACATCAAGTCTGTCTGGGCTTATATGAGGAGACAGAAGGATTTGAGGCAGCCTACATCCACAGAAGATCAGTGATTAGGATGTTCCAAACATCTTTGAGAACTAACTTAAAAAACTGTGTGCAAGTGTACCTGGAAGAATTGATGCTTGTTTTGAAGGCAAAGAGTGGTGAAAAGAGTGAATAAAATATTGATTCAGTTTGCATTCCTCTTCGGTTCATTTATTTTTCACTTTAATTGATAAAAATAAACTAACACTCCTTTCTTAATTTACAGCATTTTTTTCACACCTGCCTAAAACATTTGCACAGTACTGTACATTAGTATTTTAAAGCAGTAGTAAACTCTCTACACAGATAATGTTTAGTGCCAATATTAAAGTGCAAAACGTCTGAATAATAGTAAAATGCACAAAGTACTAAAATAGGTTTTCACAGTAATTCTGAAAGGCGCACCATGAAATCAACCATCCATAACCATATCACATGTGTTGATTCTTCTGAAAGTGCTCTGGAAATTGGCCACCAACTCTTAGGCTGCTTTCACACTGGGACGTCGGCGGTAAACCGTCGTTTTTGCAGAGGTTTTTGGCCGCTAGCGGGGCGCTTTTAACCCCTGCTAGTGGGCGGAAAAGGGTTAAAATGACCCACAAAGCAGCGGTTCGGCGCTGCCCATCCATTTCAATGGGCAGGAGCGGTGTATACACCGCCCCAAATATGCTGCTTGCAGGAGTTTTTTTTAACATCCTGCCAGCGCATCCCGACAGTGTGAAAGCACTCGGGCTTTCACACTGAGACTGTAGGGGAGCCGTTTTTAATGCGTTTTACAGGCGCTATTTTTAGCCCAAAAGCGCCTGAAAAACCCCTCAGTGTGAAAAGGGTCTTGGTGAATTCGACACTCACCGGAAGCAATTGCTGTCATTACAACAGCATTAACGCCTGTGACACATGAGAAATCCCTCTGGAAGCTATACAGCAATCCACATCCAGTGGCGCCTTTCAGATGTACTCCAGCTTTCACATGAGCATACTCCGTTCTGTCACGTAAACTGTTAAAAAAAAAAAAAAAGAATAAATCCCTGTACATCAGTTTTATACATCTGTCTTCAGTTCATAACAGTGTCCATCTGTTTTTCATATGTGCATGGTGTTTTTTTTTTTTTTTTTTTTTTTCTAAAGAAAATAGTCATAGGTGAAGAATTATAACCAAAAAATGTTTCTTGCCTGAAACAGACGTGAAAAGACATAAACAGGTGACATCCGTTTGCATCCATTTATGTCTACAAAAAATGGGAAAAGATCCAACCCCTTCCCATTTTTTTTTTTTTTGCGTACTTAAAATGGCCTTGTGTGTAGGTGAGTGTAAATTGATGTCCGTCTATTTACTCCCACCTGCCAGTAGACTGGATTCTTTTGAAAAATCGACACACGTATTCAGGCTGAATTCCTGTGTGAAAGGCCCTTAGGCAGGTCAAATATTTTATTTTAGATTTTGTGTAATTTTTTGGTTCTGATTATTTTGTTTTTTAGCTTTCAAATTATTTGGTTCAGAGGTTGGGGCCCTGCAAAACACAGATCTCAACTTGCCATTAGTATTAATAATATACCATTATGATGGTAGACATCTGAGGGAGTGATGCTGGACAACAAGGACAGCAGAAGGGGCTTTTTAATTAAAATCCATTTAAGTATGTTGCATATGGTCTTGTATATTTCTGTATATGGTCACAGGACGGCTTGAAATTTGCATTTGTATAAAGCAGCCCTTTTCATTTTTTTTTTTTTTTTATCCCAATCTGTTGCGTGATGCAGCAACATATAAATGGAAGAAAAAAGCTGCAATGCCTAAACCATCACTTAAGGCTGCTGTCCTATGCATATATTATGTGAAAATCTTGAATTTCAGCAAGCTTACCATAGAGCTTCCTTTGTAAAACACCAAAGAGTTAGTACTTGGATTTCAGCCAGAAATAAAGAATACTTGCCCTTGTGCCATTCTGTCCCATTTAGTTGAGACTCTGGCAGCAGATGCAATTCAGTGTAATTGTTGGCACGAGAGCCAAATGCTCCCTGAATAGCCTCTTCCTAGTAAATGACAAGGCTGTGGAGGTTTTGCACTGCATCAAATCACCGTATTGATTAAGTGCAATAGAAGAGCCTATTGTAAGTGTGTATAACATCTTTTAGGCAGGCGGTTGAAAGAAGACACAGTTCTGGCAGTGAAAAAAAAAAAAACGCTTAACCAAACTGCTAGATATATCACTTTTTCCACATATGTATTGAACTGACTTGTATAAAGTGTCTGCAGTTGTTGGACAACTTGGTTCAATCCAGATGCTTTTAGAAAATGATCTTCGAGGTTTTCATAGTTGTTTTTTCTCTTTTTTTTTATTTTGAGGCAGATTTGGAATTCAGACCAGAAACTTCAGACTTTACTATGACGGAAAACATTTTGTTGGCGAAAAGAGGTTTGAGTCCATCCATGACCTGGTGACCGATGGCCTGATCACCCTGTATATCGAGACCAAGGCAGCAGAGTATATTGCCAAGATGACCATAAACCCGATTTATGAACATATAGGTTACACCACCTTAAACCGAGAGCCAGCGCACAAGAAGCAAATGCCAGCTGTGAAAGAGGCACATGATGAGAGGGACTCATCGGGGGAAGATGTCACTGCGGAGAAAAGGGTGAGCAGTGGTATTGATTCTTCCACTTAATTGTCTTGTTATAATAATGGAAAAAAAGTATATAGGGAATACCAATTTTATTGTTGTGTTTAAAGGGGTTATAAACCTTCGTGGTTTTTCACCTCAATGCATTCTACTATCAGAACACAAAGACACCCAGGCTCAGCAGGGGAGATCGCCACACTAACATTGCTTAGTAAGTATGGCAACCTCTTTTTTTTTTTTTTTTTTTTTCCCCCTTTCAGGGTTGAACAAAAAAAAACTTAATGTGTGTAACCATTCTAAGACTCTAAGTTATGATTAATTATTGTACAAGTCCAATCCACCTTAGTTTACACCCAAAGCTAATATTTTAGTTGATAGCGGATAGTAGTGGGGTGGAGCCTTTTTTTGTGTGGGTCTGTAGTGCTTAAACTTCTAATTCAATAACTGGTTTTGAGATCAGCAACTGCCTGGGGGCACTGTTCATTTTTATTTAATTTGCAATTAAACAAAGAAAACTGCTTTATATCTTTTTTGAAAGAGGAACTAAACTGTATCTGAGCACCAAAACGGCAATTTAATTCATTTTTATTATTCAAAGCAAACTTATCCATCCACCCATGTCTCCATACTTTATTTTGCTGATAAATTGCTTTGGAACGCACCCCCTAGCATTTTTGGCCTTGGCCATCTTGAGTAAGGGCAAATGATTCCTGTACTTCCTCAAATCCTTCTGCCCCTAGCTCAGGCATGCAGGCAGGAGGGTGTGCTTAGCGGAGAGGACCCAGCCTCCCCTCCTGAAGATTCCTGGCAAGTATGACATCATTTGCCTAGGGCAGGAAACCAGGAAGTAAAGAAATGTAACAAAAATATAAAATAATTAAATATGATATACTTTACTATCTATTTACTGATAAGCAGCATAAGGGTTAAAATAGTCAGTGTTGATTGAAAGAGTGAAGTTCCGCTTTAAGCCACTTGATACAGTACCAATGAAATACTGTATTTTTCGCTCCATAAGATGCACCTGACCATAAGACGCACTTAGGGTTTAGAGGAGGAAAACAAGAAAAAAATATTCTGAACCAAATGGTGTACTAAAATATTTAATATTATACTACTACTAATACTATGATAGGTGAGTGGTGGACACACAGCAATCCCCCCCCCCCCCCCCCCAAATCAAATCAGCTTAGCTACACTATACCTGGGTGATGGTGGTGGACACAGCAACCTCCCCCTTCCCAGATCAGCTCAGGGTGTCAGGGCAGACACACACACACACACACCCCTTCAGCCTCTTCTCACACCAGCTCAGGTGACTGGGCAGTGGATACCATGCCAGCCCACACCTCCTACCCCCTTATCACTAGCTCACCTCAGGCAGTGGACAACACTGCCATTGCAATCTACAACCACCTCACCCGGTGGGCTGCTGGCTGGCTCTCCGCCTCAGATACACCTGGGTGGGTGGCAGCTAGGAAGGTCCGGAGGACTGGGGACAGGGGGACTGGGGACTGGGGAGTTTGTAGCAGCAGCTGCCGGTGAAAGGAGCAGGGAGTGACAGACTGGACCAGGCCATGGTGCTGGGGGTGTTCAGGCTGAAAAAAAACAACTACCAAACGGAGCAGCCAGGGCTCTCGCTGCTCTTGGGATGGTGTCACTATTGGCGTGTGTCATCCCCATAGCGACGCCCTTGACACCCAGCCATGTTTTAGCACCAGGGGGGACCGCTTCCCCTTGGTATGCCCCTGCCAGGATGTGCCTCACATCCTGTCCTCCTCTCTCCTCCAGAGAAGCCGAGCGCCTGTATTCTGACACAGCAACGACAAGGCTGGTCAGTTTTCGCTCCATAAGAATCGTACATTTCCCCCCATTTTTTTGGGGGGGGTGGGGGAATGCATCTTATGGAGCGAAAAATACAGTAACTCACACACAATAAAAAAAGTAAAATACTTTTTGAGATTGCAGATAACAGAAAATGGCAGCCTCCGGCCTCCTCCTCCATTTCTTATCAGAGGGGCCAAGCCTGCAGACAGCCTCAGGCTGCTGAGTTTCAATGACCATAATTGCAGCTGTCCCGTTGTAAAGCCCCTCTGACCTGGCAGGATGTGAATTGGTCACATGCTATGAAAATTGGTGACAACTGCTTCCTCTCGGTCCTCTCATATTTGGGAGGCAGTCCAGAAGCTTAATAAATCCCTGAGCTGTTAGGTCAGAGAAGCTACAGCTAATTTGTTGCTCTGTGAATTATTTTCCTGGTTTTAGTGCAATACAAGAAAATAACCCAATATGAGGATTGTCTAATACTGTGTATGTGTATGTGTATATATATATATATATATATATATATATATATATATATATATATATATATACATACATACATTTCTTTTTCATACAACATGGGACACTGGTAGACCACAAGTCTTTAGACAGGAAGTGATCCCCTATATAACCCCTCCCACACAGGAAGCACTTCAGTTTTATACCAGTGTCTGCAAGGTGGATAGCATGGCTTATTTGAGCTCTCTGAGCTCCAGGTCTCTAGTCCCACAAATGGTTCTTAAATGAATCAAGGGATTGACCGATCACATCCATTTGATACAAGCTTTATGTAAGCTTTATATGCTTACATAAATGGTACCCGAGCCTCACAAAGAAGACTCGCGATGAGGTTTTGTCTGTGAGGTTTTGCCTATAATGTGGACTCCGGGCGCCGGACCTGGACCCTGAGAAGTGGATTCCTGGGTACTACAGTGCTAAGGCATTCCTGCAGGGTGCTGTACAGGTCCAAGGGAGTGGACCCTAAACATGAAAAGGGTACCCAGTCCTAGAAGATCCTCAAGTGACAGGAACCCGCCGTGAAGGGTGAAGTCACGACGGTGCCCCTATTCGCCTTGGTTCACCAGGGCGCACGTGCATTTGCGAGAGTGCCGCTATGCTCAGCAGTTTGTTTGGCAGCCATGGCGCATGCAGTGTTTTCACCGCACATGCGCAGTAGCCTTTTATCTGGGAGCACAAGGATTCGCGTAATACGCGAATACAGCCACGCCCGTTCGCCAAACCACACACATGCCTGCCCACGCACAGAATGTTCCGGCGCTCACTCAGCTTATTTAAGCTGTGTAGGCCAAGCATGCAGTGTTTCCAGAGGGTTGCTGTGGGACACAGAGCAGGCTCTGAACAGACACTTGCAGCGGTTCATTTTTTTCCTTACCCAGGTCACTTGAGGTTACTAAGTGTTGCTTGGTAGGCTAAAGATGCTTAGCAGGATTGTTACATAGGGGCTTGGCGAGCCCTTTTGAAGGGTCTCCCTTCTAAGGTGTACTGCACCCAAGTACTCTTTTTGTGGCTGGTAAATGTCTTCAAAAAAGAGGAGCGGGACTAACACTACAGGGAAGGGCACAACAATGTCAGTAGTTCCTGATGAACCTAGTCGTATCCCTAGTGTTGTATCCCCTCAAAGACCAGAGGCTTCCGGGCAATCTAAACCGCTGCGCCTATCTGGTATTGTGCCTACATTTAACGCTGCTGCTTCACCCTTTATCACTAAGGAGGAACTGTCTTCGGCCCTAGCCAGGTTAGAGCACAGGATTGCTGAAATGATTGCCTCCATCCCACGGGGTAGCAGGAAGCGTGCAGATCCCCCTCCCCGGAGCCTCCTAGTCTGGAGCAGGAATGGGTTGAGGATGGGAAAGAACTTAAAGCTCAGGACTTTGTGGAGGGCCCGGCAGATGAGTCTGCTTTCGAGCAACCTGGACAAGAAGATATCCAGTTGTCTGCCTCTCAGTCGCAGAGGCTTTTGATCCTGACTCTGACCGAAATGGTTCGTTCTGCCTTTAAGTTGCCTCTTGCAGAGGTGACTGAGCCCCCCTGGTCCTCTCTGGGATCCCTGAGGCCTCTTCAGGCCGCACAGGCTTTCCCCCACACCCTCTGTTGGAACAGGCAATGTATGCTGATTGGGAACATCCTGACAGGATTTTTGTTCCTCCTAAAGAGGTTTTCCCTTTTATATCCCATGGATGAAAAGTTTGTTAAAAAATGGAGCATGCAAGCAGTAGATGCAGCAGTCTCTTCCTTAAACAAGAACTTAACTTGTCCAGTAGATAACACACAGGGCTTGAAAGGCCCTGTTGACAATAAATTGGAGTCCATTATTAAAGGTTTCCTTTTCTTTGGCCAGTTCAGCTATTCAGCCAGCAGTATCTGCCAGTCCGTAAAGGATCAGGTCAAACGGCCTGATAGGCCTAACCAGGAGGACGATCGGCCTGAAAGTAAGACAGATATTTCTCAAGCGCTGTGTTTTGCTATTAACGCCTTAAAGGATTCAATATAGCAGGTTTCTCATTTGTCTCTCTCGTCTGTACATATGCGCAGACTCTTGTGGCTTAAGAACTGGTCAGCCAAGCTTCCTTGTAAAAAGTTATTGGCAGGTTTCCCTTTTCGTTGGGGAATGTTTATTTGGTGATCATTTGGACAAATATATCCAAAACATTTCCGGAGGGAAGAGTTCTCTTCTTCCTGTGAAGAAAGGCACCAGACGTCCCTCGTTTAAAACCTCAGGGACTGCTTCCTCCAGTGTCTCAGCATCAAGGCGGTTACGCCGCCAATAGGACGCTAGGGCCAGGAGCAAGCCGCAGGGCCAGAAGAAGCCCTGGGTCCAAGATTCTTCTAAACCCAGCACCAAGCCCTCCTTTTGAGGGGACAACCACACTCCATCAACTGGGGGGGGGGGGGGAGGCTGCTGCACTTTGCAGGCATTTGGAGAACAATAGTTCAGGACGAGTGGGTCACCTCAATTATATCTTGCCGTTACAAGCTGGAGTTGCGCGGGGGGGGGGGTCTCCCTCAGTTTTTTAAGATCCAGCGTTCCCTTGGATCCTCCAAAAAGAAACTTATTGCTTCAGGCACCTAGTGCATCTAGGAGTGATTGTAGAGGTTCCAGTATCTGAAAGTGGCACAGGGTTTTACTCAAACCTGTTTACGTTTCAGAAATCAAACAGACACAAGGCCCATTTTGAACCTAAAATCCCTCAAGTATCTACTGATACAGTCCTTTCGGATGGAGTCTGTCCACTCAGTAGTAGTAGCCTCACTTCAGAGGGGAGACTTTCTAGCCTCCATCGATATAAAAGACGTGTATTTACATATACCTATCTTTCAGCCTCATCAGCGGTTCCTACGTTTTGCAGTAGAGGAACGTCATTTTTAGTTTGTGGCTCTACCCTTTGGGCTGGCTACAGCTCCCCAGGTGTTCACAAAGCTCCTAACACCAGTACTGGGTCTTTTAAGGGCCTAAGGGATCCTAGTGCTCGGGTATCTGGATGACCTCCTACTCAGAGATCACTCATTACAGGCTCTAGAACAGAGCATAATATGCACAGTGCGGTATTTGAAAAACTTAGGCTGGATCATAAATACTGAAATGTCAGCCTTGAAACCAGCTCAAAGTCTAAAGTATTTAGGTCTGATCCTAGATACAGTTTAAGCAAGAGTATTCTTGCCACCTGTAAGGATCTGTGCCCTGAAGGTTCAGGTGCGTCAGATAAGGGACATCAGACAACCCTCCATTCAGCTCTGTATGGGTCTTCTAGGGCGGCTGGTATACTCCTTCGAGGCAGTGCCCTATGCCCAGTTCCATTCCAGGCCTTTACAACAAGACATCTTCTTGGCCTGGATCAGAAGAGGAAAAGCCCTGGATTATCCAATGTGCTTATCTCCTCGGGCACGCTTAAGCCTAAACTGGTGGTTGCAGGATCAGAACCTGCGAAAAGGAAAATATTTTCTCCCGGTAACTTGGAGAGTACTGACTACAGATGCCAGTCTGTCAGGCTGGGGAGCGACCCAGTAGAGAACTGGAAGGCAGATTATCTCAGCTGCCAGCAGATCTGCCCGGGGGAATGGTCCCTACACCCAGGGGTGTTCCAGGAAATTTGCCAGCGTTGAGGATGGCCAGAGGTCGACCTATTGCCATCCGTGTTCAACAAGCTACAGCAATTTGTGTCCCGCACAAGGGATCCTCTGGCAGACGGAGCAGATGCTCTGATAGTTCCATGGAGACAGTACTCCCTGGTTTATGCTTTCCCTCCGATCCCTCTCCTTCCACATTTGTTGCGCAGGATTCGGAAAGAGGGGGTTTCAGTCATTCTGGTGGCACGAGCCTGGCACAGAAGGCCCTGGTTCCCAGAGATTGTGAGACTGACAATAGACGGGCCGTGGACACTTCCACGTCGCCCCAATCTACTGTCTCAAGATCCTACATTCCACCCCAATTTACAGTCTCTAAATTTGACGACATGGCTATTGAAGCCAGGGTGTTAAAGGACTGTGGCATCTCGGGATCAGTAGTGTCTACCCTAGTGAATGCTATAAAAGCTGTCACTAGGAAAATTTATCATTAGGTCTGGAAGACTTATATTGCTTGGTGTGAATCCAGAAAATGGCATCCTCAGAAATACTTGATTGGGAGAATTCTCTTTTTTTTTCTACAATCAGCTGTGGAAATCAAATTGGCTTTGAGTACAATCAGAGGTCAAGTTTCGGCCCTATCGGTATTCTTCCAAAGGCCTTTAGCCTCCCATTCACTGATCCGAACCTTTATGCAGGGGGCAATTCGCTTGCTTCCCCCCATTAGGTCACCTATGTGTCCTTGGGACTTGAACTTGGTGCTGTCAGTGTTACAGAAACAACCATTTGAACCTATCAAGGAAATTCCATTAGACTTGCTGTCACGCAAGCTAGCCTTCCTGATGACCATCACGTCGGCTAGAAGGGTGTTGGAGTTGGCGGCCCTTTCGTGCAGGGAACCATACTTGATCCTTCACCACGACAGGTTTGTGTTATGACCTGCTCCATCCTTTTTGTCAAAGGTGGTGTCAGCCTTTCATTTAAATCAGGACCTTATTTTGCCTCCTTTTTTTCTCTCAGCCTCGCTCAGCGGAAGAGAGACGACTGCATTCATTGGTCGTCGTCCGAGCAGTCAAGGTTTATTTGTCTAGATCTGCAGAGATCCGAGGATCAGACTCCTTTTTTGTTTTGCCAAAAGGACCCTAGAAGGGGCAGGCTGCTTCCAAGGCTCCCATTGCCAATTGGGTCTGTAAATTGATCATTGAGGCCTACGGTCTGAAACCTAAAGCTCCTCTCTTTAGGGTGAGAGCTCATTCTACCAGGGGTGTAGGAACCTCCTGGGCTTTTCGCCATCAGCTATCTGTGGCTCAGGTTTGTAAGGAGGCTACCTGGTCTTCAGTGCATACGTTCACATAATGTTATCAAGTGAATGTTCGAGCAGCCGAGGATTCGGCCGCAGTGTACTGCGGGCTGCTGTATAAGTTCTGATGGCTATCGTTTGGCAGGGTGTCTCCCTCCCCTCAAGGCTATTACTCTGGCATGTCCCAGCAGGTAATGGTAATAATAATCCATATACACACACACATATATATATATATATATACGATACACGCACACAGTTGTGCTCATAAGTTTACATACCCTGGCAGAATTTGATTTCTTGCCCATTTTTCAGAGAATATGAATAACACAAAAACTTTTCTTTCACTCATGGTTAGTGTTTGGCTGAAGCTATTTATTATCGGTCAACTGTGTTTACTCTTTTTAAATCATAATGACCAAATAAATTACTCAAATGACCCTGATAAAAAGTTTACATACCCCAGTTCTTAATACTGTGTATTTTTGGATGAGACTCTTTATCTTCTCAGATGGTAAAGCTGCCCATTCCTCTTGGCAAAAAGCCTCCAGTTCCCGTAAATTCTTCGGCTGTCTTGCATGAACTGCAGGTTTGAGATCTCCCCAGAGTGGCTCAATGATATTGAGGTCAGGAGACTGAGCTAGCCACTCCAGAACCTTCAATTTATTTTGCTGTAGCCAATGAGGCGTCCCATGTGCAGCTTCCTGGCTGATAAATGCAAATGTTCTTCCAGTATTATTTGATAACATACTGCATTCATCTTGCCATCAATTTTTACCAAGTTTCCTGTGCCTTTGTAACTCGCACATCCCCAAAACATCAGCGATCCACCTCTGTGTTTCACAGCAGGAATGGTTTACTTTTCATCATAGGCCTTGTTGACTACTCTCCAAATATAGCATTTATGGTTGTGGCTAAATTTTGGTCTCATCACTCCAAATGACTTTGTGCCAGAAGGTTTGAGGCTTGTCTCTGCTGTTTGGCGTATTGGAAGCGGGATACTTTGTGGCATTTGCATAGTAATGGCTGTCTTCTGGCGACTCGACCATGCAGCCCATCTTTCTTCAAGTACCTCCTTAGGCCCCTTTCACACTGGGGCGGTTTGCAGGCGTTATTGCGCTAAAAATAGCGCCTGCAAACCGCCCCTAAACAGCCTCTGCTGTTTGTTCAGTGTGAAAGCCCGAGGGCTTTCACACTGAAGCGGTACGCTGGCAGGAGAAGAAAAAATCTCCTGTCAGCCGCATCTTTGGAGCGGTGAAGGAGCGGTGTTACCGCTCCTAAACCGCTCCTGCCCATTGAAATCAATGGGACAGCGCGGCTATACCGCGGTAATACCGCGCTATACGAGGGGTTTTAACCCTTTTTCGGCCGCCAGCGGGGGGTTAAAACCGCACCGCTAGCGGCCGAATACCGCAGTAAAACAGCACTAAAAAATAGTAAAAATAGTTTTACCGCCGACGCCCCCTACCGCCCCAGTGTGAAAGGGGCCCTATTGTGCATCTTAAAACGGCCACACTACATTTTCAGAGTCCTGTATTTCACCTGAAATTATTTGTGGGTTTTTCTTTGCATCCCGAACAATTTTCCTGGCAGTTGTGGCTGAAAATTCAGTTGGTCTACCTGACTGTGGTTTGGTTTCAATAGAACCCCTCATTTTCCACTTCTTGATTAGCGTTTGAACACTGCTGATAGGCATTCTCCATTCCTTGGATGTCTTTTTATATCCCTTTCCTATTTTATACAGTTCAACTACCTTTTCCCGCAGATCCTTTTGACATTTCTTTTGCTTTCCCTATGACTCAGAATCCAGAAACGTCAGTGCAGCACTGGATGAAAGATGCAAGGGTCTCTCAGGAGTCCAGAAACTCATTGACCTTTTGTACACACACACACACACACTACTTACAAGCAAACAGATCACAAGTGAGGATGGTTATCTTTTAATAGCCATTCAAACCCCTTTGTGTCAACTTGTGTGCATGTTATCAGTCCAAAATCACCAGGGTATGTAAACTTTTGATCAGGGTCATTTTGGGTAGTTTCTGTTGCCGTTATGATTTAAAAAGAGTAAACACAGTTGATTGATAATAAATGCCTTCAGCCAAACGCTAACCATGAGTGAAAGAAATGTTTTTGAGTTATCGTTTTGAAAAATGGCCAAGAAATCATAAATTCTGCCAGGGTATGTAAACTTATGAGCACAACTGTGTGTATGTATGTATATATATATATGTGTGTGTGTGTGTGTGTGTGTGTGTAGATATATTATGCACAGCGGTTAAAAAAAAGTATTGAACATGTCACCATTTTTCTAGGTAAGTATATTTCAGGTGCTATTGACATGAAACTTTCACCACATGTCGGTAACACAATCCATGCATATAAAGAACCCAAAACAAATACGTTCAGAAATTAATTTATGTGTAATAAAATGAATTGACACAGGGAAAAAGTATTGAACACGCTAACTGAAATGTATTTAATACTTGGTACAAAATCCTTTGTTTGTAATGACAGCTTCCAGCTTCAAGGCGCCTCCTCTATTGAGAAATTAGTCACATGCATTGCTCAGGTGTGATTTTGGCCCATTCTTCCACACAGTCTTCAAATCTTGAAGTTTTGTGGGCCTCCTATATGAACTCTGATCTTTTAGTTCTTTCCATAGATTTTCTATTGGATTCAAGTCAGGTGAATGACTGGGCCATTCTAGCAGCATTATTTGCTTTCTTTGAAACCAAATGAATTTCCTTGGCTTTGTGTCTGGGATCATTGTCTTGCTGAAATGTCGTCCCCCCCCCCCCCCCCTTCATTTCATCTTCATCATCTGGTAAATGGCAGCAGATTTTTATAATGTCTTTGCTACATTTTTTCATTCATCCTTCCTTTAATGAAATGTAGTTTGCCAGGAACGTTTGCTGAAAAACAGTCCCACGCCATGATGTTCCCACCTCTAAACTTCACTGTTGGTATGGGGGTGTTTATGTGGTGATGTGCCATTTGACCTCCAAACATGGTGTGTATTATAGCATCCAAAGAGTTCAATTTTGGTCTCATCTGACCAGACTATATTCTCCCAGTATTTCACAGGCTTGTCTAAATGTTGTGCAGAAAACTTGAAACAAGCTTAAAATGTGTTTTCTTCAGCAAAGTCTTGCATAGTGAGCGTTCATACAGGTCATGGCGGTTGAGTGCATTACTTATTGTTTTCTTTGAAACAATTGTACCTGCTAATTCCAGGTCTTTCTGAAGAGCTCCACAAGTGGTTCTTGGCTTTTGGACAACTCTTCTGATAATTATTTTAACTCCTGTCAGAAATCTTGTAAGGAACACCTGGTCGTTGCTAGTTTATAGTGAAATGGTGTTCTTTCCACTTTCGGATTATGGCCCCAACAGTGCTCATTGGAACATTCAGAAGTTTTTTCGTAGCCAGTTACCTCAGTATGTTTTGCAATAATAAAGTTGCGAAGGTCTTAAGAGAGTTCTTTGCTTTTACCCATCATTAGATGTTTCTTGTGTGACACCTTGGTAATGAGACATATTTTTATAGCCCATCAGTTGAGACTGAACCAGCTGATACAATTTTCACTGACAAGGGGCGGGATTGCTTTCTAATTGCTGATAGATTTCAGCTGTTGTCTTTTCTTTCCATGCCTTTCTGCACTTCCCTTTCTTCGTGTGTTCAACACTTTTTCCCTGTATCATGCCCTTTTATTACACATAATTTAATTTCTGAAATTATTTGTTTTGGTTTCTTTGTATGTATGGATTGCATGGGTTGTTGACATGTGGTGAACATTTCATGTCAATAGCACCTTTAGAAATATATTTACCTAGAAAAATAATGATATCTACTTTATTGACAACCTCATGTATTATACAGATTCTTCACTGGTCTAAATGTTGTGTGTGTTTTTTTAATAAGTTGGAGAACTTCATTAGTTTGACCCATTTGTATTCTCAAGCTTCCCTCTATGAAGTCAGCACATCAAAGGTTCAAAACATTCTTAAAGTATTTGGGAAAATAAAGTTGACATCTAGGTCTTTCCCGGCCTCTTCTGTCTGCATATTTCCTGAACTGACGGCAAAGTTTACCCATCTATAAATTATTCTGTTCATTAGCGGTCTGAGATGTGAAGTCTTTACACCTCACTAGTTCTTGCCTGTCAGAACCTGGCAGCTCCTGAAATAAAATGTATACTTTTTTTTTTTTGTTGTTTTATTTTTTATCAGAACTTCTAGTGTGACTTAATTGGGTTGTTGACTCTGTGTGCTCATCATAGTTTGTGGTGTGTTTTTATGGGTTTTTTTTTTTTTTTCTTTGTTTTGTTTTTTTAAGCTTCATAGGTATGTTGTATTTGGAGTTTACATATAGGGTAATACTATCCTCATAGATGTAAAAAGTGATGCAAGATTAGGTAGCAGGGACCCAAGCTACTTTACTCCTGCCCTTCTATTAGCCTGTCTACTCCCACAGCAACCAGCAGAGGAGTAACTTCATTTGAATGGCCTCAAGTTCAGAACTGAACTTTCCAGGCAAAAAGCTAAATACATTGAACTTGCATGCACGTCACATGTCTTACCTGCCAAAGGATCTCCTAAGTCTGAGGTCTGCTGAACAGGGGATTAAGGAAGGCTTCTATGAAGACGGTGACAATATGCAAATGGTATCTGCTGAGCACAGGGATACATGGTAGGGTATATTTCTCTATAGACACCACCAATATACTGTATTTGCTTTACTGTGAGGCTACCAGCTCCTGGGAAGATAAAGACTTGGCCTGATCTTGCATAAACCAGAGTAGTAAAAGGACCTTAAAGTGGTTCTGAAGGCAGAAGTTTTTTTAACCTTAAATGCACTCTATGCATTTAAGGTAAAAAAAAACCTTCTGCAAGCAGCTTCCCCGCGAGCCCCCCTAAATACGTACCCGAGCTCGATATCAATCCAGCGATGTGCATGAGTCTCTTTCTCTCTTTCTTTCTCTCTTGCTCTTTCTCTTGCTTTTTCTCTTGCTTTTTCTCTCGCTCTCTTTTCTCGCTCTCGCTCTCTTTTCTCGCTCTTGCTCTCTTTTCTCGCTCTCTCTTTTCTCGCTCTCTATTTTACCTTTCTTTCACCTGCGGGGGCACTCGACATCACTTTAAGTATACCCTATCAAAGAGGAGCACTTTGCAAAAGAAATTGTTTCATGCTTAACTTTTCTGTGGGCACCGACTCCATCCATTTCTCTGTTCAAGAGCTACAGCTGAACCTTCTATCCAAAACTTCCCGATATATAAGATGGTGTGTGTCTCATTGTGGTTTCTGCTGGCTGCTGCTTCTCTGTGCCCTGTAATGATGTAAGGGTGGGAAGAGGAAGTACTTTGCAAAGTGGGGGACCAGGAATCAAAATCACGCAAAAGTGTCAGAATCCAGTGACCATACTGGAACAGAACCAAGATCGAAGGTGATGGCTGCTGGAAAGGCAAGTATTGCAGGGTACATCTGTTGATCTTTGCAATTTCAAGTAACAGGGTCACTTGAAACTTCTGATCAGAGGGCTCTCTACATATACCTGTGTGATGAGGGCCACAATTGCCTTAATATTGATAACGTCAGTAACAAGTGTGTGTGTTTTTTAAATCATTGTATTTTTTTTATAGTTTTGTAAATACATATACAGTGGGGCAAAAAAGTATTTAGTCGGCCACCAATTGTGCAAGTTCTCCCACTTAAAAAGATGAGAGAGGCCTGTAATTGTCATCATAGGTATACCTCAACTATGAGAGACAAAATGTGGAAACAAATCCAGACAATCACATTGTCTGATTTTTGAAAGAATATATTTGCAAATTATGGTGGAAAATAAGTATTTGATCAATATCAAACGTTCATCTCAATGCTTTGTTATATATCCTTTGTTGGCAATGACAGAGGTCAAACGTTTTCACAAGGTTGTCACACACTGTTGCTGGTATGTTGGCCCATTCCTCCATGCAGATCTCCTCTAGAGCAGTGATGTTTTGGGGCTGTTGCTGGGCAACACAGACTTTCAACTTCCTCCAAAGGTTTTCTATGGGGTTGAGATCTGGAGACTGGCTAGGCCACTCCAGGACCTTGAAATGCTTCTTACGAAGCCATGCTTCCTTCTCCTGCATGTAAACAGTAGCTTGCCTGCCTGGTGTCACTCCACCGCCGCTCCTAGTATTGAAAGGATCGCGGCGATGCCCGGGTTGAGCTCCACAAGGGTAGACAAGCTGAGTGGCCGTGTAGATTCACCCTAACGCTTATCGTCATAGACTTTGTCAGAGGGCGTGGCTACAGGGCTCACTATTTATTGGCTGTCTTCAGGTAATTTAACCTCCAACTGCCTCCAATTTTAATCAGTGCAGAGATCGCTCTCATTACTGCATAATTGCTCTATACTCATGATGTGTGTAGTTTGGCCACCATACATTGCATTAATACATCCACCAAACGTGCAATGCAACTTAGAACATATATAGTTTGTACATTTTTATTATCAAATGTCTTTGGATGGATCCATGGATGAGTTTGTGCTTCATGTTTAGCGCATCAAAACTACCACAATATATAACTGGATACACCTTCTCCATGAATTTCAACAATCCATTTGAGATATCTCATTCTTAATGTCTTTTATGAATCCATCCAAAACATAAATACTGAATAAAACACAAAAATACATAATTAAAAACATCTATAATTCATAATTGATTAAAAATGTTATATTTTAAAAATCCGAACGGTCACTATTCAATAATTGATATACTGCAAACCCCATAAATTTATATGTAAAACTAAAATAATAAAAATCTATATTAATAGTCACAAATGAAGCAGTTTAAATTCAGCACTGTTGATTATTTCGTTACATCTGATTACTCTACAGAGACTTTTTTAATACTTTTTTTATCCTGGTTTATGAGGACATTGTGCTCGATTTACATATTTGCCTATCATTTATGCACACAGAGCTTTCTACTTTGTTGTGATTTGCAAATGACTCTGCTTTACCCCTTTTATACTCACTACTACAGGAGTCCAATTTGACCAGTCTTTATTGGGTTGGCCATATTCCCACCAATGCTTTGTGTTTTTAGTGCACTGAGAAAATAAATTGCGCAGAATAAAATGCACAGAAATGGAGACTAGCAAAACTAGCTGGCATTCTGATGTGAAAACCCAGTGCTTGTGTGTGAGTTACATATTCTGGTTGAAAAAAGACCATCTAGTTCTACCAATGAAAGGGGGGGGATTATAATCCTATATACACCATCCCATACCCACAGTTGACCCAACTTCCTGATCCCCCAAGAGGCAGTCCGATATTCCCTGGATCAACTTTACCTAAAAAATATTAGTATGTAGTTTTATTTTGTACAGTGCATCTGGAAAGTATTCACGGCGCTTCACTTTTTCCACATTTTGTTATGTTACAGCCTTATTCCAAAATGGATTAAATTTATTATTTTCCTTAAAATTATACAAACAATACCCCATAATGACAACATGAAAGGAGTTGGTTTGAAATCTTTGCAAATTTATTAAAAAAATAAACACTAAAATCACATGTACATAAGTATTCACAGCCTTTGCCATGACACTCAAAATTGAGCTCAGGTGCATCCTGTTTTCCACTGATCATCCTTGAAATGTTTCTACAACTTGATTGGAGTCCACCTGTGTTTAATTCTGTTTATTTGACAAGTTTTGGAAAGGCACACACCTGTCTATATAAGGTCCAACAGTTAACAGTGCATCTCAGTGCACAAACCAAGCCATGAAGTCTAAGGAGTTGTGTGTAGACCACTGAGAATTATATCGAGGCATAGATCTGGGGAAGGGTACAGAAACATTTCTGCCGCTTTGAAGGTCCCAATGAGCACAGTGGCCTTAATCATCCATAAATGGAGGAAGTTTGGAATCACAAGGACCCTTCCTAGAGTGGGCCGCCCGGCTAAACAGATCGATCGGGGAAGAAGGGCCTTAGACAGATGAACAAAGGACCCGATGGTCACTGACCGAGCACCAGTGTTTCTCTGTAGAGAGAGGAGAACCTTCCAGAAGAACAACCATCTCTGCAGCACTCCACCAATTAGGCCTGTATGGTAGACTGGCCAGACGGAAGCCACTCCCCAGTAGAAGGCACATGACAGCTCACCTGGAGTTCCCCAAAAGGCACCTGAAGGACTCTGCCGACGAGAAACAAAATTCTCTAGTCTGATGAAACAAAGATTGAACTCTTTGGCCTGAATGACAAGCGTCATGTCTGGAGGAAACCAGGCGCTACTTATCACCAGACCAATACCATCCCCACAGTGAAACATGGTGCTGGCAACATCATGCTGTGGGGATGTTTTTCAGTGGCAGGAACTGGGAGTCTAGTCAGGATCGAGGGAAAGATGAATACAGCAATGTACAGAGACATCCTTGATGAAAGCCTGCTTCATAGCACTCTGGACCTCAGACTGGGGCGAAGGTTCATCTTCCAACAGGACGACCCTCAGCACACAGCGAAGATGAGAAAGGTATGGCTATAGGACAAATCTGTGAATGTTCTTGAGTGGCTCAGATTTGAACCCGATTGAACATCTCTAGGGAGATCTGAAAATGGCTGTGCACCGACGATCCCCATCCAACCTGATGGAGCTTGAGAGGTCCTGCAAAGAAGAATGGGAGAAACTGCCCAAAAATAGGTGTGCCAAGCATGTAGCATCATACTCAAAAAGACTTGAGGCTGTAATTGGTGCCACAGGCGCTTCCACAAAGTATTGAGCAAAGGCTGTGAATACTTATGTGCATTTTTTTTAATAAGTTTGCAAAGATTTCAAACAAACTTCTTCTTTCACGTTGTCGTCATGGGGTATTATTTGTAGAATTTTAAGGAAAATAAGGAATTTAATCTATTTTGGAATAAGGCTGTAACGTAACAAAATGTGGAAAAAGTGAAGCGCTGTGAATACATTCCGAATGCACTGTACAACTAGGAAAGAATCCAGACTTTTTTTAAAGCAATCTACTGAGCTGGTCAGAACCAGCTCTTGAGGGAGTCTATTCCACATTTTCACAGCTCTTACTGTGAAGAAGCCTTTCTGTATTTGGAGATTAACCACTTCAATACCCGCCTATAGTAAAATGACGTCCTCTACTTTTAGGGGGGATATCTGAATGATGCCTGCAGCTAGATGCATCATTCAGATATCATCATTCTTTTTACCCGGCGATTCTGTGCATGACAAGAACGATCATAGCGGCAGTTCCGCCGCTTGATCGTTCTTATAGGCGACGGGAGGGGACGCCCCCCCCCCCCTCCCGCCGCCATCCGGTGCTTCTCAGGGCTCTCCCGTGCCATCGGGAGCATGGAGAACGAATCGGCCGGTGCCGGATGTTGACGATAGAGATGACTGGTGACCAGATAGTCACCAGTCATCTCTATGACCGTCGGAGGCCCGAGCGCGATGTTATGACGTCACGCCCGGGATCCCGGAAATAAACGAAGCTGCGATCGCGGCTGTCAGCATGAGATCGGTGAATTTTTATTTTTTTTCCCCCGATCTCATGCTTTCCAGCCTAAAGGAGAGATGTGGGGTCTTATTGACCCCACATCTCTCCATAAAGAGGACCTGTCACATAGATTCCTATTACAAGGGATGGTTACATTCCTTGTAATAGGAATAAAAGTAATCAAAAAAAAAATGTTAAAGTGTAAAAATAAAAATTAAGTAAAAAAAAATAAAAAAATAATAAAATGTAAAATGCCCCTGTCCCCGGTAGCTCACGCTCAGAAGCGAACGCACACGTAAGTCCCGCCCACATATGTAAACGCTGCTCAAACCACACATGTGAGGTATCGCCGCGTGCGTTAGGGCGTGTGCAACATGTCTAGCACTAGACCTCCTCTGTAACTCTAAACTGGTAACCTGTAAAAAATTTTAAAGCTTCGCCTATGGAGATTTTTAAGTAATGAAGTTTGGCGCCATTCCATGATTGTGCGCAATTTTAAAGCGTGACATGTTAGGTATCTGTTTACTCGGCGTAACATCATCTTTCACATTATACAAAAAAATTGGGCTAACTTTACTGTTTTGTTATTTTTTAATTCATGAAAGCGTTTTTTCTCCAAAAAAAATGCGTTTGAAAAATTATTGCGCAAATACCGTGTGAGATAAAAAGTTGCAATGACCGCCATTTTATTCCCTAGGGTGTCTGCTAAAAAAAAATATATAATGTTTGGGGGTTCTAAGTAATTTTCTAGCAAAAAAGTGATCATTTTTACTTGTAGGAGAGAAGTGCCAGTATAGGCCTGGTATTGAAGCGGTTAAATCTTTTTCTCCAGATGTAAAGAGTGCCCCCTTGTCCTCTATGATGACCTTAAAGTGAATAACTCAACACCAAGTTCACTATATGGACCACTTATGTATTTATATGTTGATCATATCCCCCCTAAATCTCCTCTTCTCAAGAGAATGCATTCAGTTCCTCTAATCTTTCCTCATAGCTGAGCTCCTCCATGCCTCTTATCAGTTTGGTTGTCTTCTCTGCACTTTCTCAAGTTCCCTGATATCCTTTTTATGAAGTGATGCCCAAAACTCAACTGCGTATTCCAGATGAGCTCTTACTAATGATTTGTACAGGGACAAAATGATCTCTCTGGAGTCTATAGGTCTTTTAAAAAAAGAATTTTGCTCGCTTTGGAAACCTCTGCTTGGCATTGCATGCCAATATGAAACATATAATATACTAGAACACATATGAAAGAATATGCATATTCTTAGCCTCCAAATGAATAACCTTACATTTGAATAGTTTTGATAGTCCAGAGATTACTGCTGCTGCAGCCGCTGAGAGACCAGGAGTCTTTGCAAATGGACGAGCGGGGTTTGCTCAGGGTTTCCATTTCTCAGCAGCTGAAATCTCTGGGCTGCCTACATTTAAACAACCATGGCTTATGATAATGTAATCAGCTATGAGACTTCCTGTTTACTTCCTAGTTGATAATGAAACATTTTGTTCTGGTCTGGTAGGAAGTCATAGATATATGCTCTGCACTGGAAAAGAACAGAGCATTAAAAAAAAGCTCTTTTATTAAGACATGGAAACATTTTGGTTTTTGTGGTGGTCTAATTAATCCACTTTCATTCAAACATTTTTTGTCCCAACTCCGTTCTCATCTAAAATTGGATGTCTGCACATCGTTTTTATATGAGGACATAAAAGAACACATTCCCAATAGAATGATTTCACATGTTAATGATTGCCAGAAAAATAAACATGTTGCTGGGGTCTTAAGTATGTTTGAGATCTCAAAATGGAGCAAGTATGTGAATAGGATTCCACCCAAAGTTGGCCTTGGTTTGAGGTGGAGGGAATATTTAGTTGTGAGTGCTTCTAGGGGTAAGAATTGAAATGTTTCAGTTTTCTATTAAGCACTGCTGAAGTTCAAAGCTGTGCATTTTGAACACTACACACATATATAAATGCATGTTGGGATTGAGGTTTATTGGTGTTGGACTTCACAGACAAACTCTGGTCTAATTTAAAATGTTATTGAAATTGCTAAACACAGCCAATGAATGTATATGCCTACTTTTCTTTTGATAGCCAGGCAGCTATGATGTCTAGTATATGAAACTCACATAGTGTCAATCCTCTCCCACCTATACTATCGAATGCTAAATGACAGCTCAGATAGTGAAGTTTTCTAGCTTTGAAAGCTTCAGCTGCATCACTAAGTGGCTTGGCTCAAACTGGCTCAGTTATTATACACTGAGGAGAAAGACTGACCACACAGGAACTATGAATTAAATTTATGCACTTGTACCTAGCAATTACATACATGGGTAGACTATAAGCAGTAAGTATTGGGATTAAATTGTGGTCACTTTATTATCACCATCATTATTATTATACAGGATTTATATAGTGCCAACAGCTTACACAGTGCTTTACAACATAAGGGCAGACAGTACAATAACAATACAATTTAATATAGTAAAGAGCTTGGTGGAATAGTCTTTAACAGGAGCATGTTCTAGCCAGCTTGGGAGGTTGCTTTAAAAGCAAGCTGGATGTGTTTTTATAAATGCATAAAATATAAATGGTTTCTAATATTGATTTAACCACTTCCATACCGGGCCAACTCTGGCATTTATCTTCTACATGTAAAAAAATCATAAAAATTGCTAAAAAATTACTCAGATCCCTCAAACATTATATTGTATATTTTTTAAAATTTTTTTTTAGCAGAAACCCTAGGGAATAAAATGGCTGTTGTTGCAATTTTTTATGTCACACGGTATTTGCACAGCAATTTTTCAAACGCAATTTTTTTTGGGGCGCGGGGGGGGTGAATTTTAAAAAAACACTGTTGGCCCAATTTTTTGTAATATGTAAAAGATTGTTACGCTGAGTAAATGGATACCTAACATGTCATGGTTTAAATTGTACACGCACGTGAAATGGCGCCAAACTTCAGTACCTTAAAATCTCCATAGGCGACACTTTAAAACTTTTTACAGGTTACCAGTTTAGAGTTAGAGCAGGTCTTGTGCTAGAATTATTGCTCTTGCTCTAACGTTCACGGCGATACCTCATGTGTGGTTTGAACGCCTTTTACATATGTGGGTGCGACCTACGTATGCGTTCGCTTTTGCGTGCGAGCATGCGATGACAGGGGCGCTTTTAAATTATCATTTATTTTATTTTTTTACACTTTTTCCTTTTTTTTAATCATTTTATTCTTATTACAAGGAATATAAACATCCGTGGGGAATAGGGCATGACAGGTCCTCTTTACAGAGAGATTTGGGGTCTATAAATCCACAGATCTTTCCTCTAGGCCGGAAAGCCCCAGATCAAAAAAAAAAAAAAAGCGATCTCTGGCTTCCCAGCTAAAAAAAAAAAAAGTGGCAGTGTTTACATCTGCCGATGCCATATATGACGTCGCTTCCAGCCTCCGAAGGTCATAGATATGGCCGGGGATAATCTGGTCCTCGGTCAGCTCTATGATAAACTGCTGCCGCTGCCAGAGTGCAGTGGAAAGGGGGGAGGGAATCGCCAGTAAAAAAAAAAAAAAGATATCTGAATAATGCCTGCAACTGCAGGCATCATTCAGATATCACCACTTAAAGTTCAGGATGTCGTATGACAGCCTATGGGCGGGAAGTGATTAAAATAACATTATTCATCTAGATCAACAGCAGAATAAGGCTCTGTTCACACTTCTGCGACTTGTCATATGACTTTGTATACACAAAGTCGCATGACAAGTAGCAGCCCATCGATTGCACTAGAACCTGGTCAAATCTATGCGACTTAGAGAAGGTTCCTGCACTATTTTGATGCAACTTTCTTGCAGCTTGAGTGGTAGAGAGTGTGAAAGTCATGCTCAGAATTGCGTGACTTTGGAGTTGCACTAGTGTAATCAGAGCCTTAAGCCATTGGCTGAGAACGCTGATCGGGAGCCAGTTGGCAGACCTTTTTCTGTCATGCCCCTTCAGCAGAAACCAGCCATATGTCGGACCGGCTGTAGTACACATGGGCCGAATGTCGGCCGGTTTCTATTGAACCAGCCAATGCTGCCCGACATTCAGCCCGTGTGTACAGGGCTTTAGGGTGCTGAGGATTCAATGTGTTATTACTGACAAGCTAACAATGTATTTTTTTACCACCAAAGTGGGATAACATATGGTATTGTTACACGTTTCTATTGCATAACTTGGAAAAAAAAAGTTGCAGCTTTTTTTTGGATGCTGTTTTCTAGAAACTTCATCCTTCTCTGTTTATGGGGTTAGGGAGCTGTGTTTTACCATAATTACCGCTGTTTGTACTGTGCAGGCAGATCTCATCTTTTCAATTGTAAACTCAATTTGAACACTGTCCTTACAGAGGGTTAAATACTTAGATGCTGGCCTCCTGCATTGTATGTTAATGAGAACTGCATTTCAGCCTTTCTATTGGGACAGATCACACAAAACTTGTTTAGGAATACTTGCATAGACCTGTAGTGGGGTTTTCTCAAATTTGACTGAAAAAGTGATCGAAATATACTTTAAAGCTGATCTCCAGGCTGATTTTGTTCACGCCTCTCCCACCCATTCACAATTTTTTTTTATTTATTTATTTTGATTAATTTTTTTTATAGCCTTCCAAAGCCTTTGTTATGTGACTATGGCACTCCCTCATCTTCAGACTAAAGACCATGAGTCTTGTTTTTGCCCCTTGTCAATATGCCACCTCCTGGAGTCTTCAGGAGCAATGCCGGCAAGTGTCCGTCACCAGGCAGCAAAATGGATGCATGAAGAGGGATCCTCCTTTTTTGCAGCCTAAAAGAGGGAGGAGGTGAGACTCAGTGTGTCACGTGATCAGAGTTGAAGTATTTCCAGCATATGGTTTAGTTTTTATTTCAATTTACTGGGGAATTAGCCGGTGATAGCGGGTCCCTAGCCAGATTTATGCTTTTAGGCTAGGTTCATATATCCCTGGTTCTGGGTGTCGTGGGCTGCTGTACCTGCATTATTTCTTGCAGGAAAAGATCTGTGACACCCCCCCCCTTTTTTTTTTTTTTAACCACTTGACTTCCGGAAGATTTACCCCCCTTCATGACCAGGCAATTTTTTATGATGGGGCACTGCGTTACTGTAGCATGTTAGCTGACAATTGCGCGGTCGTGCAACACTGTAACAAAATAACATTTATCTCCTTTTTTACCACAAATAGACCTTTCCTTTGGTGGTATTTGATCACCTCTACGGTTTTTATTTTTTGCACTATGAACAAAACTAGACCAATTTTGAAAAAAATATAAATATATATATAATATATTTTTGCTTTCTGCTATAGAACATATCCAAATAAAAAAAATTAATTTCTTTAATAATTTGGGCCAATATCTATTCTGCTACATATTTTTGGTTAAAAAATTCTAATAACCATATACTGATTGGTTTGTGCAAAAGTTATTGTGTCTACAAAAAAATGGAACATTTTTATGTACAGTATCTCACAAGTGAGTACACCCCTCACATTTTGGTAAATATTTTATTATATCTTTTCATGTGACAACACTGAAGAAATTAAACTTTGCTACAATGTAAAGTAGTGAGTGTACAGCTTGTATAACAGTGTAAATTTACTGTCCCTTCAAAATAACTCAACACACAACCATTAATGTTTAAACTGCTGGCAACAAAAGTGAGTACACCTTTAAGTGAAAATGTCCAAATTGGGCTCAAAGTGTCAATAGTTAGTGTGGCCACCACACTACCCTCTTGAGTATGGAGTTCACCAGAGCTTCACATGTTGCCACTGGAGTCCTCTTCCACTCCTCCATGACGACATCACAGAGCTGGTGGACGTTAGAGACCTTGTGCTCCTTTACCTTCTGTTTTGAGAATGCCCTACAGATGCTCAATAGGGTTTAGGTCTGGAGAAATGCTTGGCCAGTCCACCTTTACCCTCAGCTTCTTTAGCAAGGCAGTGGTTGTCTTGGAGGTGTGTCTGGGGTCGTTATCATGTTGGAATACTGCCCTGTGGCCCAGTCCTTGAAGGGAGGGGATCATGCCTGCTTCAGTATGTCACAGTACATGTTGGCATTCATGGTTCCCTCAATGAACTGTAGCTCCCCAGTGCCAGCAGCACTCATGCAGCCCCAGACGATGACACTCCTACCACCATGCTTGACTGTAGGCAAGACACGCTTGACGCCATCTGAACCAAATAAGTTTATCTTGGTCTCATCAGACCACAGAAAATGGTTCCAGTAATCAGTGCCCTTAGTCTGCTTGTCTTCAGTAAACTGCGGGCTTTCTTGTGCATCATCTTTAGAAGAGGCTTCCTTTTGGGATGACAGCCATGCAGACCAATTTGTTGCAGTGTGCGGCGTATGGTCTGAGCACTGATAGGCTGACCCCTTCAACCTCTGCAGCAATGCTGGGAGCACTCATATGTCTGTTTTTCAAAGACAGCCTCTGGATATGACGCTGAGCACGTGCACTCAACTTCTTTGGCCGACCATTGCGAGGCCTGTTCTGAGTGGGACCGGTTCTGTTAAACCGCTGGATGGTCTTGGCCACCATGCTGCAGCTCAGTTTCAGGGTCTTGGCAATCTTCTTATAGCCTAGAGCAACAATTCTTTTTTTTTTTTTTTTAAGATCCTCAGAGTTCTTTGCCATGAGGTACCATGTTGAACTTCCAGTGACCAGTATGAGAGAGTGAGAGCAATAACACCAAATTCAACACACCTGCTCCCCATTCACGCCTGAGACCTTGTAAAACTAATGAGTCACATGACAATGGGGAGGGAAAATGGCTAATTGGGCCCAATTTAGAAAAGAAACAAAATCCCCTTGTGGTGGACTTTTGAGGCACAGAAATCGTTTGAGAACAATTAATCTAGTTTGAAAGTGTTTATTCAGTATAATAGTTTTCCAGAACAAAATAAAATTTGATTTATATGAAAGACCAAGCATGATTATATACTGTATGAATTATTCTGTTTTGTAGTCTAACAATTTATGTCTTACAGTGAGGGCTGGTGGATAACCACGATGCCTTGTTTAGCTAAAAAAAAAATGTGATAAGACATGGCTTTGTATGTCCGATTTCAGGAAGTAGGCTCCGTAATACAGCTCCTTGTCTCTTACATAAGGATTGTTGTAACCGCATGATGATAATAAGGGTACAGCATAGCACTAATATACCACTTATACAGTGTGTGTGTGTACGTATGTGTGTGTGTATATATGTATATAATATACTGGCACATCCTAAGACAAAAAGTGCCCTCCCTATATAACCCCTCCCACTACTGGGAGTACCTCAGTTTTTTCGCCAGTGTCTAAGGTGTTGGTCACGAGTAAAGATGTGCTGTGCTGAGCTCCACTGGAGCAGTCCTTGCTGGGGCTAGCCATGCTGACCGGATCCATTCAAAGTGTCTCTCCTGGCTAAATTGAATGGTACCCGGGCCTCGTATCCAAAGAGACGAGGTTTTGCCTGTAAATGCTTCTCTTTTTAGAGAGCTGAACCCCGGGATCCAGTACTTTTTGGTAGTAAGGCCATAAAGTTTTACTGGCGGGGTGCTGTTGCAAGTCCAGGATTGTGGGTTTCCTCAAGAATCCCCAGCTCCTGAAGGTTTTAACGGAACCCACCATGAAGGGTGAAGATTAGGTCTGTTGGTTTACCACAGAAAACCCTGCGGTGGGAAAGGTAAGTGGAGTTTTCTAAGATTTTTTTTGAATTTTCTTATGAATGTCTCCTTTAAGATCTGTACAATGTGTCACCACTGGGGGCTGTATTGAGCACTCACCGCCTCATGCTGGAAACAGCACTGTGTCAGAGAGCTGAAATGCTTCCTCCACCAGCCGGAGAGCAGGACCTCCGGTAAGCTTGAGGGGGGTTTTTCTCTCCGCTTATCACCCTCCTGTGCTGACAGTCTCCCCCTCTTGGGGAAGGAGCAGTCCGAGTTTTTCTTGGGTAAAAAAAAAGGCAGGAAAACTAGCGCGATCAGCGCGCTGCTTGGCGGCTTGCAGCCCCCCCTGCGCCATGCTGTTTTCTCGGTAGGTCCGAGAGGACCTGCAGTCCGCCGCTCGCGCGGGAAATGCTTTCATTTTAAAAAGTGGGAAGAGCCATAGGCAATGCGGGGGGGTCGACGCCCAAACACGAGGAGGCAAACTTTTAAAAGCACATTTGTGTGTTATTGCAGGCTGTGGAGGGACACAAGAGCCAAGAGGTGGCATTAACAGGTTTGGTGACGCAGGCATTTCCTTTGACACATTTTTTATTGCTGCATCAGGCTGGGCATTAATAGCAGAAATTGTGCTGGACTATAGCCCTTCCTTCTGGTAGTGCCTCTGCTTTGTGCATCAGGCTATGAGCGGAAGGGGGACAAGGAACACCTCAAAGGGTTCTAGAGGATCTGTTTCACGACAACCTAAATCCATGTCTAAAAAGATGGCATTCTCCTCTGAGAGTGATGTGGCCGGTCAGGGTGAGCCATCAGAGGGCACTGGTGTTGCAGCAGCTCTGGACACTTCAGCCTATATATATATATATATATATATATATATATATATATATATATATATATATATATATATATATATATATATATATATATAATATAATCTCTATATCACTCAGGAGGTTTTTTTCTTCAACCATTTTAAGTTTGGAACAGAAGATTGATGCTTTATTCGCTTCCCGCAGTGGGCCCAAGCGTAGCAGGTCCCTGTCCATTGCTCAGGACCCTCATACTGAGGAACAAGGGGCGAGAGATCATGAAGTTCTCTCAGGATCAGGAAGAGGCTGATGACTCCTCTTCCGAAGATCCCAATATGGAGGGATCGGCCTCACAGGAGAGACTGTTGGTACGCTCCCTTACTAAGTTGGTCCGCTTGACTTTTTTACTGCCTGTAACGCAGTCTGTTGATGAGCCCACCTCTGGTTTGGGATCACTAAAGCCTCCCCAATCTGTTTGATACCTTTCCTATCCATTCATGGTTAAAAAAAAGCTTATGTATTCTGAGTGGGGGCACCCAGCTAAACAGTTTTTTCCTCCAAAAAAGTTTTCTATACTTTATCCTATGGAGGAGGAATTCTATAAGAAATGGGGAATTCCAGCAATTGATGCTGCTATATCCTCTGTAAACAGAAACCTGACATTTCCTGTAGACAATGTACAAATGTTGAAGGATCCAACAGATAAAAAGTTGGAATTTCTTTTTAAAAACAACAATGCTCTTGCAGGTTCAGTCTTTCAGCCGGTACTAGCGGCGATTGGGGTATCTCAGTGCATAAAGGACCAGTTTGTAGAGGTAATCAAGATTATTCCTAATCAGCAGGCCCAGCAGATGGCTGGCATATCGGAGGCACTGTGTTCCATAGTGGATGCTATGAAAGATTCTATTATACAAGCCTCACGGTTTATGCTAGGGCTGGTACATATGCGCAGAGTCCTATGGTTGAAAAATTGGTCAGCCGAAGCGCCATGTAAAAAGCTCTTGGCCAGTTTCCCATTTCATGGTGAACGGTTGTTTGGAGATGATCTGGATAAGTATATCCAAAGAATTTCTAATTGGAAAAGTTCTCTTTTATCAGTAAAGAAGAAGTTTAAACGTTTTTCCTTTTAAACGTGAATCTTCTCCAGTGCCAGGAGCATCTGCCTCTAGGCAGTCTCGACGGCCTCCACCGTCAGGTTCAAGAGGAAGACCACAAGGGCAGTCCCAGCGCTGAAAGAGGACTTGGGGCAGGAAGCCCGCGAAGCAAAATACTAAAGCCTCCTTATGAAGGGGTGCCCCCGCTCGCTCGAGTGGGGGGAAGGCATCGACACTTTTCAAAGATCTGGCAGGAACATTGTCAGGACAGATGGGTGGCTTCCTCAATTTCTCTAGGTTACAAGCTAGAATTCCGATAATTTCCGTCTCCTCGTTTTTTAAGATCAAATGTTCCCAGAGACCCAGGGAAAAGGAAGTCTCTCTTTCTGGCTCTGGATCATCTCTTGTCTCATAAAGTGATATCAGAGGTTCCCACAGAAGAGCAGGGATCAGGGTTTTATTCAAACCTGTTTACGGTACGAAAACCAAACGGGGAGGCAAGATCCATTTTAGACACTTGAATATCCGTTCCTTCCATATGGAGTCAATCTGATCGGTTGTCTCCATTCTACAAGGAGAAGAATTTTTGGCATCGTTCGACATCAAGGATGCCTATCTCCGGGTGCCAATTTTTCCGCTCATCAGAAATTTCTACGCTTTGAGGTAGAAAATTTGTCATTTTCAATTTGTGGCTCTGCCTTTCGGTCTAGCCACCGCACCTCGAGTGTTCACAAAGATTTTCATTCCAGGGATAGAAAATTGGCAGGCAGACTACTTGAGTCGCCAACAATTGTTTCTGGTAGAATGGTCCCTTCACCCCGACATCTTTCTGTCGATATGTCAAAGATGGGGTGTTCCGGACGTGGATCTGTTCGTGTCCAGATTCAACAACAAGGTCGACAACTTTGTGTCAAGGACGATGCGGGACAGACGCCTTGGTCTTTCCATGGGATAAGTTTTCACTGATCTATGCGTTATCTCCGGTTCTGCTGCTTCCGCGCCTTCTTCGCAGGATCAAGCAGGAAAGGAAGGAGGTGATTCTGGTGGCCCAGGAGATCTTGGTTTGTCAAGATTATAAAGATGGTGGTAGGGGACCCTTGGACCCTGCCATTGTGGCCAGACCTTCTTGCGCAAGGTCCGGTAAGCCATCCTACCTTACAAACGCTAAATTTAATGGTTTGGCTATTGAAACCCACATTCTAAAGGACCGTGGGCTGTCTCCTTCAGTAGTGTCTACTTTGGTTAATGCTAGGAAGCCGTCCTCCAGAGTCATATACTATAGAGTTTGGAAGGCATATGTCTCCTGGTGTGAATCCAGGGTTTGGCACCCCAGAAAATATGTCATAGGTAGGATCCTTGAATTCGTACAGATGGGATTGGAAATGAAGCTGGCCTTGAGTACAAGTAGTATCAAGGGCCAGGTCTCGGCCTTATCAGTATTGTTTCAACAGCCCCTTGCTTCTCACTCTCTGGTTCGTAACTTTATTCGGGGGGTAACGCGGATTAATCCTCCCGTCAGGACACCCCTGAACCCTTTGAATTTAGTCTTGTTGGCTTTACAAAAACAGCCTTTTGAGCCTATAAGGGATATTTCCTTGGTCCTCTTGATGAGGAAGATAATTTTTTTTGGTTGCCATATCCTCTGCCAGAAGAGTATCGGAGTTGGTGGCTCTTTCTTGTAAAGAGCCATATTTGATTAATCATAGGGATAAGGTGGTATTATGGCCTCATCCTAGATTCCTACCAAAGGTAGTGACAGGTTTTCATTTAAACCAGGATATTGCCCTACCTTCTTGTTTCCCAGAACCTCGATCTATGGAAGAAAGGTCATTGCATTCCCTTGATGTAGTGAGAGCGGTCAAAGTCTATTTAAAGGTGACAGCGCAGATTTGCAAAGCAGATATTTTGTTTGTATTGCCAGAAGGTCCTAAAAGAGGACAGGCAGCATCAAAATATACTATTTCCAAATGGATTTGTCAAGTGATTGTTCAGGCTTATGGTCTAAAGAGGAAAATTCCTCCTTTTCATGTTAAAGCGCACTCCACCAGGGCTGTTGAGGCTTCTTGGGCAGTGCATCACCAAGCCTCCATGGCTCAGATCTGCAAGGCCGCAACTTGGTCTTCAGTCCGTACATTTACCAGATTCTATCAAATCGATGTAAAAGGTCATGAGGATATCGCCTTTTGGGTACAGTGTACTGCAGGCTGCAGTATGAGTCCTCTAGTCTCTCAATGCCCTACTTTTTGTTGTGTCTCCCTCCCTTCAGTTGCCATTGCTATGGGACATCCCACATAGTAACTACTATGGCTCTGTGTCCCATGATGTACGATAAGAAAATAGGATTTTTATAACCGCTTACCTGTAAAATCCTTTTCTTTGAAGTACAGCACCGGACACAGAGGTCCCTCCCTTCTTTGGTATACACGTATATTACTTGGCTACAAAACTTAGGTACTCCCAGTAGTGGGAGGGGTTATATAGGGAGGGCACTTTTTGTCTTGGGGCGTGCCAGTGTCCATCACCTGAAGGTGGCCTATAACCCACATAGTAACTACTACTATGGCTCTGTGTCCCATGATGTACTTCAAAGAAAAGGATTTTACAGTTATGCTGTTATAAAAATCATATTAAAATATATATATAATTTTACAGTGGGGATGGAAAGTATTCAGACCCCCTTAAATGTTTCACTCTGTTTTATTGCAGCCATTTGCGAAAATCATTAAGTTCATTTTTTTCCTCATTAATGTACACACAGCACCCCATATTGACAGGAAAAACACAGAATTGTTGACATTTTTGCAGATTTATTGAAAAAGAAAAACTGAAATATCACATGGTCCTAAGTATTCAGACCCTTTGCTCAGTATTTAGTAGAAGCACCCTTTTGATCTAATACAGCCATGAGTCTTTTTGGGAAAGATGCAACAAGTTTTTCACACCTGGATTTGGGGATCCCCTGCCATTCCTCCTTGCAGATCCTCTCCAGTTCTGTCAGGTTGAATGGTAAACATTGGAGGACAGCCATTTTTAGGTCTCTCCAGAGATGCTCAATTGGGTTTAAGTCAGGGCTCTGGCTGGGCCATTCAAGAACAGTCACGGAGTTGTGAAGCCACTCCTTCGTTATTTTAGCTGTGCGCCCAGTCCAAGGTCCTGAGCACTCTGGAGAAGATTTTCGTCCAGGATATCCCTGTACTTGGCCGCATTCATCTTTCCCTTGATTGCAACCAGTCGTCCTGGCTCTTCTCGCCCGATAGCTCAGTTTGGCCAGACGGGCAGCTCTAGGAAGGGTTCTGGTCGTCCCAAACATCTTCCATTGAAGGATTATGGAGGCCACTGTGCTCTTAGGAACCTCAAGTACCTCAGAAATTTTTTTGTTACCTTGGCCAGATCTGTGCCTTGCCACAATTCTGTCTCTGAGCTCTAAAGGCAGTTCCTTTTGACCTCATGATTCTCATTTGCGCTGACATGCACTGTGAGCTGTAAGGTCTTATATAGACAGGTGTATGGCTTTTCTAATCAAGTCCAATCAGTATAATCAAACACAGCTGGACTCAAATGAAGGTGTAGAACCATCTCAGTGATGATCAGAAGAAATGGACAGCACCTGAGTTAAATATATGAGTGTCACAGCAAAGGGTCTGAATACTTAGGACCATGTGATATTTCAGTTTTTCTTTTGTTAATAAATTTGCAAAAATGTCAAATTCTGTGTTTTTATGTCAGTATGGGGTGCTGTGTGTACATTAATGAGGGAAAAAAAAATGAACTTAAATGATTTTAGCAAGTGGCTGCAATATAACAGAGTGAAAAATTTAAGGGGGTCTGAATACTTTCCGTCCCCACTGTGTGTGTATGTGTATATAGATAGATATATATTTATATATTATGTATACTTTCTGTTCCCTGTATGTATTGTACAAAGTCCACAGATTTTACATTAGCCACTAGAGGGAGAACTGTATTTCTCTGCAATCAGACAGGCTCTTTGATTAGATTAGCCTCCTTGTTGTAACTGCACCTGAACTCTTGAAATTTTAAAATTGAGGGGAGATGGGCGGAGCCTAGCGGAGCAGACATGCATTGTTAGAGCTCCGCACCGCTGAGGAGAGAAGAGAAGGACAAAGCGGAGCCTGCAGGCTCAAAAGGTATCCATTTGAACCTTTTTGCCCCAGGGAACAAACTGTGAAAGTTTGGGCAGGAAATATGGTACTGGGAGGAAACCGTGGCAGAAATAAAAATCACCTCACAAAGAGCTCACAGGCACTCACTGCAACTAAAGCAGCTCCAGTCACCTCACAAGATACAGCATCAGGGCGCTCTCACAGACAGAAAATGTCACAGCAAGACTCTCCATTTGAGTCAGATACAGAACAAATCCTCTCACAAACTTCTCCACAAGCCTCCTCAGTATCCCCAGTAATATTATTACAATTTGAAAAGATGCTTCATAAGGCTTTAAAACAAACCTCAGACCAAATAACAAAAAGCCTAACCAAAGAAATAAGAGAGCTGGGAAACCGCACCGCAGCCTTAGAAATAAAAATGGATGAAATTGAAATTACAACCCAAGTAAATATAACAGAATTGGAACAATTAAAAGAAGAGAATTTAATACTTCAAACTAAGCTCGAAGATTACGAAAATAGAGCCAGACGTTCAAACTTGCGCATAAGGGGAATACCTGAAACTGTGACAGACCTGCAATCTACTATTACTGCTCTATTACAAGAACTAAAGCCAGATATCCCTATTGAACGTTTAGAACTGGACAGAGTACACAGAGCCCTCACAGCCAAAAAGAAAGATGGACCCCCACGTAATATAATCACAAAATTTCATTATTACAGAACGAAAGAACAAATACTAATTGCTGCAAGAGAAAAAAAGGAACTTAATTTTCAAGGACACAATTATCAAATTTTTGCTCACCTATCCCAATTTACTATTACTAAAAGACGTTCCATGAAACCCCAACTAATGGAACTGCAACGCCACAACATTATGTATCAATGGGGCTTCCCCTTTTCAGTCAGATTTAACTACCAAGGTACAATTTACAGAAGCAGATCAGCAGATGAACTACAACAAACCCTTTTAAAATTAAATCTGACAGAACCCACAAGCAGCAACTCTCCCACACGCAGAAGAATGGCATCATCTTCACCTTCAGGCAGCACTCAGAAAATTTCAGAACAAAATGGGAATCATCATTCTCACAAAAGAGGCCGTTATGCCACATCATCCATGGACCAAGAAGATTCAATGGACTGACATCCTAATTCCTGATATCTCTTCATTTATTATACTAAGAGATGGTTCTCTATAAAAAACCTGTATTTATAACTGAATGTAACTGCATTCTGATGTCACACATTGTGTGGGATCATGTTACATTCCAGTTATATTTCTTATTACTTCTGATTCATATAGCCTTAGAATATATAAGTGAAATGAGGAAATTCTTGTTCAGTTATATATTATCAGGTAATAACAATAGATTTATTACTTTTTAGGACAAATATGTTCAATAATCCAGAAGTAATGGAAGCTTTTTCTTTCTTTTCTTAAAACAAATATATTATTACCTAACTAGTTCCTAGAATTATGTTTTTGTTCTAATCTGAAGCAATACAACCTCAATTTTATGAGTTAACATATCTAAACAGTTACATATGAATAAAATATGTAATTGTTTACTCTAAAAGGGTTAAAATCCCAAAATAATTCAAATTATCTTCATCAATACCAAAGTTATTAACAGTACCTTTCTAACTGAATTATTTAGCCTAGGGCAAGACTAACCATATACAACCACCCTGGAATAAATAATTTCAACAAAAACTATATTCTGCACTCCAATTAATGAAACATCATTTTGATGTCTTTTGACATAGCACTTCTCTCCTGTAAGCGGAAGATCCGTGTACCCCCATTAGCCCTCCTCATTCTCCCAACCATATTATGTGGGAGTGTGACGAAGGCACTTATTCCCCTGAGAGAGATATTTATTCTCTTTCACGGGTAAATTGTGATTACTTGCAAAAAATAATTTATACAATGTATCATCTAATCTCATATGTTTTTTGTTTACTCTTTACTCCAGAATTCACTGGTTTCTTTTCTATCTATTCATCTCTTCAGTCCACACAGGTTGATCTGCGCAGTCAGCTCTGCATAACAAAAAGTAAGTCAAAACTATTTGATCTGTTGCCATGGCACCACTGAATATACTTTCCCTGAATGTTCAGGGAATAAATGTACCTCAAAAAAGGACCAAAGCCTTCCGTACTTTCCATAACAAGATGGCTCACATAGTATGCCTCCAAGAAACACACTTCACCAAAGATTCTACTCCAAAATATATTTCTCCTTTTTATCAACAAATTTACACGGCTTCTGCCTGTACCAAGCAAAGGGGAACTCTAATTGCATTTCACCGATCCACACCATTCACCTTATCATCAGAAATTAAAGACCCAGAAGGTAGATACCTGATACTCATGGGTTATATAATGGATACAGCAATCACGGTGATTTCCTACTACGCTCCTAACAAACAACCTACACCATTCCTCTCACATATATTACAAGTGATTAACACACAAAATAGGAACAGTGATAATGTGTGGGGATTCGAACCAGGTCCTCCTCCCATTTCTAGATAAATCACCTTTTACACCATCCAAAATAACTTCTAGATTACCTTTTTCTCAACTTCTTTCCAAATACAATCTGGTAGATTCGTGGAGAGAAAGTAACCCAATGAAAAAGAAATTCACTTATTTCTCGCACCCTCATCAAACCTTCACCAGAATAGATCATATTTTTCTAACAAAAGGAATGATACCAGAAATTATTGCATCAGATATAATTCCGATTCCGTGGTCTGACCATAATGCAGTATACACTACTATAGCCTCAGCCATACCAAAAGCGCATGACCCAACGTGGTACTTACCGGACATAATGCTCAAACACCCACTACATCAGATGGCCATTGAACAAGCTTTAAAGGAATACATATCAATTAATAATACAACAGACATCTCCCCAATAACACTGTGGGAAGCTCATAAGCCTGTCTTGCATGGTACAATACAAAGACAAATGGCACTATTTAAACGGGAACGCAAAAATCTAGCAAAAAAACTAGAACTCAATTTTAATGCAGCCTACATATTATTTCAAGATAATCCATCTCAGAGTACAAAATCTCATCTGGAAAAATCTAGATTGGAATACGATCTATTTCTCACTGAGTCAGTTGATAAATCCCTCAAACGCTCCAAACACAATTTCTACATGAATACAAACAAACCAGGTACATATTTGGCTCGGGCATTAAATTCAACTAACAAATCTTTCAAACCAATACGTTTGAAATTATCAAAAAATGTTTACACTTGTAATCCAGTTAAAATAGTCCATAAATTTCACTCACATCTCGCAACTTTATACAAGACAAACAATGAATTTAAACCTACAGAGGCTGAATCCTTCTTCTCAAAAATAACCTTACCTGAGTTATCTCAGAATCAAAAAAGCAGTTTGGATGAGCCTATAACTATAGATGAAGTTGCTAACGCCATAAAAGACCTAAAACTTAACAAAAGACCAGGCCCAGACGGCTACTCGGCTTTATACTATAAAACATTCTCAGAAATACTCTCTCCCATTCTCACTGAAACTTTTAACAAACTTCTAGATGGACATTCTTTTCGGCAAGAAACACTAATGGCAATTGTTTGTATGACCCCAAAACCCCTTTCTGATGATGCTTCCTGTGTGAATTATCGGCCTATCTCTCTGTTAAACCTCGATATTAAATTATTAGCAAAAATAATAGCAAAACGCCTCAATAGCATTATAGGAAAATTTAATACATAGAGATCAAGTAGGCTTCATGCCAAATAGACAGGCAGGCGATAATATACGCAGGGCAGTGTTATTGGCACATATTGCTAAAAAACGGAAAATCCCTTTGTTTTCTATCTCTCGATATTAAGAGGGCATTTGACACAGTATCCTGGCAATATATGCAATATTCATTACAAAAATGGGGTTTTGGACCCCAATTTTTTAACATGGATCAAAGCATTATATAATAAACCGAAAGCCTATATAAAATATGCTGGATACAAATCTGATGCCTTTAATATCGAAAGAGGTACCCGACAGGGTTGCCCATTATCTCCCTTATTATTTGCCCTTATACTCGAACCCATGGCCCAATACATCAGAACAAACCAAACTATAACTGGCATTGAAGTAGGAGGTATTACACACAAATTATGTATATTTGCAGACGATATATTACTTTTTCTATCATCACCACAGGTCTCTGGTCCTAACTTAATACCAGCTCTTGATGGATTTGCAGCCCTATCCGGCCTTATGATTAATTCTAAGAAATGCCTAGTGCTTAATATTTCACTCACAAACATGGAATTGATCCCGGCTAGGGCTGCACTCCCATTCACATGGGCAGAAAAATCAATCCCATATCTTGGAATTCATTTAACAGCATCTCATTCTGACTTATTCTCAACCAATTATCCTCCTGTATTAAGACAGATCACAAATCTAATAAAACAATGGTCGCAACTTCCTTTATCCTGGATAGGGAAGATTAATGCAATCAAAATGACTATTCTACCCAAATTGCTTTATCTATTCAGAGTCCTCCCTATTCCAATTCCTTCCTATTTTTTGAGAATAGTACAAAAAAGAGCAACTTCGTTTATATGGGGCTCTTCTAAACCACGTATACCTATACACACACTACATCTTCCCAAAAATAAAGGAGGCCTGGGATACCCTAATTTTACTAACTACTACAGAGCAGCACATTTGGCCAGTCTGTCCAAATACCATGCAAAACAGGAAATCCCATTATGGGTATTTATAGAGGCTTCAGAAAATGACCCTCTATTAATATCAAATTTATTATGGCTTGATCCTAAAGACTGCTTTAAAATTCATAATCCCATAACTAAACACTTCTAATCTCTCTGGGATAAACTAAAAACCAAATATCAGTTACAATCTCCACACAATCCTCTCCTTTCTTTTATCAGAAATCCGGCCTTTTATCCGGCATGGATCTACCCAAATTCTTTTAAAGGTTGGACAACATCAGGCATTCAGACACTAAATGACTTCATAGCATCTAAATCATTCCTTTCATTCCCATCGCTTAGAGAAAAATATGATCTACCAAACTCTGAGATATTTAGATATCTCCAAATCAAAAATTTCTATATACCATTCCTAAAGGGGGATACACCATTATCCCAATTATCCATTTTTGAATCAATCTGTACAAAAGATCCATTTGCTAAAGGTACAATTTCATCACTTTATAATCAATTATATGGAGTAGCAAATCTTAATAGACCCTCTTACGTTCAGAGGTGGGAGGAGGACCTGGGACGAACTTTAGAAGACACGGACTGGTCTAACATATGGCTCACATCTAAGTCCTCTTCATCCAACATCTTAGCACTGGAGACAAATTATAAAGTCCTAACTCGCTGGTGCCTTGTACCCGCTGGAGTGGCAAAATATTCACCTAATACCTCAGCTCTTTGTTTTCGAGGATGCCCAGAAATAGGCACATATTTACACATATGGTGGACGTGCCCAGTAATCCAAACCTTCTGGAAGGAAGTCTTCGTGATTGCATCTAAAATATTTAAAAAAATAATACAACCAGATCCATATTTAACTTTACTTAATCTAAAACCGGAATGGTTAACACTCTCTCAATTCAAACTTATGATCCAACTAATGGCTGCAAAACAAACAGTGGCCAAGGCATGGAAATCTCCTACATTGGTACTAGCAGAAACAATTCACAGAATGAATAATATAATGTCCCATGCTAAGATGGTAGCCATCGATCAAAATCAAATTCCAAAATTTGAAAAACTTTGGCATCCTTGGATAAAACAACAGTTCCTGTCAAACTTCAATGACTCTGTCCTGTTGCCATGGTAACAGATTAAATGACTTACAGAGACACCCATTCTAAGGCTTCAAAGAGAACTAAAAAGAATAATAAACTGACGAGCGGGACAACCTTGTGGACCATACCTCTACCTTTCAACCCTTTTTCTTCTTTCTCTTTCCTTTTCTCCACCTTACGATTAAAGCTCATTATCAGAATTTATTTGACCTATATACACTCTACTTGTAAACAATATGTATAGTAGGTATAAATCATTTAAATACCTACAAAAGTAACTAAGGAAATGATATATATCTTTAATTTAGGTTTACGTGAACCCAATGTTTAATATTTGAAATTTCATGATATTTACCTATATAAACCCTACTGTAAAACAATGAGCTTACTTTATAGATCCTTGTAAACTTACTTTATGTATCTTTATAATATTGTATACTCAATAAACTTCTTTTGACAAGGAAATTTTAAAATTGAAAGAATGAATAGTTACCTTCTATAAGAATATCGCATATCCTCATATCAGTTGCCATCCTGCTTAAGTATGATGTATTAAGTATAATTTTAAACTTTTTTTTTTTTTAATTAATCTCGTAAAGCTGGTACATTAAAAAAAAAAAAAAAGACACAAGTCCATCTAGTTTAATCATTTTTTTTTATATTGGTTTAACAGAATAAATAAATAAATAAATCTTCATATACAGAATCCTATATGCACAGTTGATCCAGAGGAAATCAAAAAGACTCCTGTAAAGCACGATCCACTTTGCTCCAGCAGGGGAATTATTTATTCTGATGTGTTATAATTCTCAGGGCACTTTAATCAGCACTTAGTCATGTGAGATGGATATCTATCATTCAGTTAATAGACATATGTGTATGTATATATAATATATATATATATATAATATATATATATATATATATATATATATATATATATATATATATATATATATATATATATATATATATATAATTTTGAAATGAAACGAACAAGATGTGTTTTAACTGCAGACTTTCAGCTTTAATTTACATCCAAATCAGGTGAATGGTGTAGGAATTACAACAGTTTTTATATGTGCCTCCCACTTTTTAAGGGACCAAAAGTAATGGGACAGATTAACAATCATCCATCAAACTCTCACTTTTTAATACTTGGTTGCAAATCCTTTGCAGTCAATTACAGCCTGAAGTCTGGAATGCATAGACCTCACCAGACGCTGGGTTACATCTCTGGTGATGCTCTGCCAGGCTTCTACTGCAACTGTCTTCAGTTCCTGCTTGTTCTTGAGGCATTTTCCCTTCAGTTTTGTCTTCAGCAAGTGAAATGCATGCTCAATCGGATTCAGGTCAGGTGATTGACTTGGCTCTTTGGTTGCTTTCGCAGTATACTTCGGGTCATTGTCCATCTGCACTATGAAGCGCCGTCGAATGAGTTCTGAAGCATTTTGCTGAATATGAGCAGATTATATTGTCGAAACACTTTAGAATTCATCCTGCTGCTTTTGTCAGCAGTCACATCATCAATAAATACAAGAGAACAAGTTCCATTGGCAGCCATACATGGTCACGGCATGAAACTACCACCACCATGCTTCACTGATGAGGTGGTATGCTTTGGATCATGAGCAGTTCCTTTCCTTCTCCACACTCTTCTCTTCCCATCATTCTTGTACAAGTTGATCTTGATCTCATCTGTCCATAGGATGTTGTTCCAGAACTGTGAAGGATTTTTTTTAGATGTTGTTTGGCAAACTCTAATCTGGCCTTTTCTGTTTTTGAGGCTCACCAATGGTTTACATCTTGTGGTGAACCCTCTATTCACTCTGGTGAACTCTTTTCTTGATTGACTTGACTTTGACACACATACACCTACCTCCTGGAGAGTGTTCTTGATCTGGAACTGTTGTGAAGGGTGTTTTCTTCACCAGGGAAAGAATTCTTCGGTCATCCACCACAGTTGTTTTCCATGATCTTCCAGGTCTTTTGATGTTGCTGAGCTCACCGGTGCTTTCTTTCTTTTTAAGGATGTTCCAGACAGTTGATTTGGCCACACCTAATGCTTTTGCTAGCTCTCTGATGGTTGGTTTTGTTTTTTCAGCCTAATGATGGCTTGCTTCACTGATAGTGACAGCTCTTTGGATCTCATATTGAGAGTTGACAACAACAGATTCCAAATGCAAATAGCACACTTGAAATGAACTCTGGACCTTTAATCTGCTCCTTTTAAATGGGATAATGAGGGAATAACACACCTGGCCATGGAAGAGCTGAGCAGCCAATTGTCCCATTACTTTTGGTCCCTTAAAAAGTGGGAGGCACATATACAAACTGTTGTAATTCCTACACTGTTCACCTGATTTGGATGTAAATACCCTCAAATTAAAGTTGAAAGTCTGCAACTTTGCAAATCCATTGTGGTGGTGTATAGAGCCAAAAAGATTAGAATTGTGTCAGTGTCCCAATATTTATGGACCTGACTATATACACAGTTGTGCTCATAAGTTTACATACCCTGGCAGAATTTATGATTTCTTGGCCATTTTTCAGAGAATATTGAGAACACAAAAACTTTTCTTTCACTCATGGTTAGTGTTTGGCTGAAGCCATTTATTATTAATCAACTGTGTTTATTCTTTTTAAATCATAATGGCAACAGAAACTACCCAAATGACCCTGATCAAAAGTTTACATACCCCAGTTCTTGATACCGTGTATTGCCCCCTTTAACATCAATGACAGCTTGAAGACTTAAGTGGTATTTGTGGATGAGGCTCTTTATCTTCTGGAAGGGTAAAGCTGTCCATTCCTCTTGGCAAAAAGCCTCCAGTTCCTGTAAATTCTTGGGCTGTCTTGCATGAACTGCACGTTTTGAGACGTGTGTTTTGAGCCAGAGTGGCTCAATGATATTGAGGTCAGGAGACTGAGATGGCCACCCCAGAACCTTCACTTTATTCTGCTGTAGCCAATGACAGGTCCACTTGGCCTACTGTGTTCATCTTGCCAACAATTTTGACCAAATTTCCTGTGGCTGTGTAGCTCGTATCTCCAAAACCTCAGCAATCCACCTCCTGTACCTTTCGTCATAGCCCTTGTTGACTCCTCTCCAAATGTAGCTTTTATGGTTGTGGCCAAAAAGCTCAAGTATTGGTCTCATCATTCCAAATTACTTTGTGCCAGGAAGTTTTAGGTTTGTCTCTGTGCTGTTTGGCATATTGTAAGCAGGATACTTTCTGGCATTTGCCTAGTAATGGCTTTCTTCTGACGACTCGACCATGCAGCCCATCTTTCTTCAAGTGCCTCCTTATTGTGCATCTTGGAACAGCCACACCACATGTTTTCAGAGTCCTGTATTTCACCTGAAGTTATTTGTGGGTTTTTCTTTGCAACACGAAAAATTTCCTGGCAGTTGTGGCTGAAATTTCAGTTGGGCTACCTGACCGTGGTTTGGTTTCAACAGAACCCCTCATTTTCCACTTCTTGATTAGAGTTTGAACACTGCTGATTGGCATTCTCAATTCCTTGGATATAGTTATATCCCTTTCCTGTTTTATACAGTTCAACTATCTTTTCCTGCAGATCATTTGACAATTATTTTGCTTTCCCCATGACTCAGAATCCAGAAACGTCAGTGCAGCACTGGGTGAAAGATACAAGGGTCTGTCAGGAATCCAGAAACGCATTGACCTTTTTATACACACACACTAATTACAAGCAAACCGATCACAGGTGAGGGTGATTACCTTTTAATAGTCATTCAAACCCCTTTGTGTCAACTTGTGTGCATGTTATGAGACCAAAATCACCAGGGTATGTAAACTTTTGATCAGGGTCATTTGGGTAGTTTCTGTCGCCATTATGATTTAAAAAGAGTAAACACAGTTGATTGATAATAAATGGCCTAAGCCAAACACTAACCATGAGTGAAAGAAATGTTTTTGTGTTATCTGTTTGATATTCTGATGAAATGTGAGAGAGATCTGCATGGTCAGAGTCCTCCTGCTGTATAGTAAATAAAGACACTTGAGTAGATCTGATATTGTCAGGTAATGTAAAAAAGTTTTCTTTTTTGTGTTGTTGCATAACATCAGGTGGGATCAAATAAATATTAATACTTTTGTTAAAATGTTTGAACAAAATAGTCAGGTTAGTCTGATTTAGAGTCATATACTAGAGCCTACTGCAGACTGAAAGCAAACAAGTTGTTCTCACTAACTCACCACTATACATAATAACTGGAAATGCGTTGTATAAAGTATTACCATTGTAATATAAATAGGCAGGGGCCATATCAGTCTAAACAGGATACTGTGAATCAGGCCTAGCAACCAACGTTCCAACTCCTGGAATAACAAGGAAACAAACCCTCGTAGCTGGTGTTTGTGCCTGCTGACAGCTAATAAATATTGGTATCAGAAAAAAAATATTTGTAGCAATATACTCTTACAGTGGCAGCATAATATTGTTTGTTATAAGTAATAAGTTCTAAGTAATATGTTTCCCACATATCACTTTAGCAGTCCTTTTAAACAAACAAAAGTGGCATTCTATGCATTAAGGTAAAAACTTAGGTGCAGCCCCCTCAGCCAACCCTTCTACTTACCTGAACCCCATCTTGATCCAGAAATGTGCATGAGAGCAGCGGCTCTCCTGGGTCTTTCTTCTCATTGGCTCCTGCTGCTGTCAATCTCTGCCAGTGAGTCAATGAGAAGAGAGCAGGGGGCGGGGCTAATCCACACACTGTGTGAATAGAGGCTTGCTATGGGGGGGAGGAGTCAGGACCATTGCACAGAGCAGGTAAGTATAACATTTGTTTTTTTTTTGTTTTTTTTTTACTTGAATAACTTTAAAATTGGATGGACACAGTGATCTGTTAATAAAGGTAGGTAGGTTTATTTTAACAGTAAGAGACAGAATACCAAAAATATCCAGAAAAAATGCATTTCAAAAAGTTATAAATTGATTTGCATTTAAATGAGTGAAATAAGTATTTGACCCCTTTGCAAAACATGACTTGATACTTGGCAAAACCCTTATTGACAGTCACGGAGGTCTGACATTTCTTGTAGTTGGCCACCAGGTTTGTACACATCTCAGGAGGGATTTGTCCGAATCCTCTTTGCAGATCCTCTCCAAGTCATTAAGGTTTCAAGGCTGATGTTTGGTAACGCGAACCTTCAGCTCTCTCCACATATTTTCTATGGGATTAAGGTCTGGAGACTGGCTAGGCCACTCCACGACCTTAATGTGCTTCTTCTTGAGCAACTCCTTTGTTGCCTTGGCTGTGTGTTTTGTTCCATTGTCATGCTTGAATACCCTCCCATGACCCATTTTCAATGCCCTGGCTGAAGGAAGGGGGTTCTCACCCGAGGTTTGACGGTACATGGCCCTGTCTATCATCCCTTTGATGCGGTGAAGTTGTCAAGTACCCTTAGCAGAAAAACACTCCCAGATCATAATGTTTTCACCTCCATGTTTGACGACGGGAATGGTGTTTTTGGGATCATAGGCAGCATTCCTCCTCCTCCACTACGAGATGAGTTGATGCCAAAGAGCTTGATTTTGGTCTCATCTGACCACAACACTTTCACCCAGTTCTCCTCTGAATCATTCAGATGTTCATTAGCAAACTTCAGACGGTCTGTACATGTGCTTTCTTGAACAGGGGGACCTTGTGGGGGCTACAGGATTTTAGTCCTTCACAGCGTAGTGTGTTACCAATTGTTTTCTTGGTGATGATGGTCCCAGCTGCCTTGAGATCATTGACTAGATTCTCTCGTGTAGTTCTGGGCTGATTCCTCACCGTTCTCATGATCATTGAAACTCCGTGAGATTTTGCATTGAGCCCCAGAACGAGGTAGATTGACAGTTATTTTGTGTTTCTTCCATTTGCATATAATTGCACCAACTGTTGTCACCCTTTCGCCACACTGCTTGGCTATGGTCTTGTAAGCCCATTCCAGCCTTGTGTAGGTCTACAAATTTTTCCCTGACAATCTTTTCCCTGGACAGCTCTTTGGTCTTGGCCATGGTGGAGAGATTGGAATCTGATTGCTTCTGTGGACAGGTGTCTTTTATACAGGTAGCAAGCTGAGATTAGGAACACTCCCTTTAGGCTCCGTGCACACGGAGCAGAAAAAACTTCAACGTTTTTAGCTTAAAAAACATGGCATAAAAGACACAAATAGAAAGCATATTGTACAAAGTTTAGGTGAGTCTATGAGAGTTTAAGAATTTTAGTTTATAGGTGTTTTTTGCACTACACGCCCCTCTGCAAAAGTTTTACTCCTAAAATAACCAGAATGCATTTCACACTGCATTGCATTTTTACTAAAAAACTTTGAAACTTGACGTTCAGAAGAAATAAGAGCAGTGTAAGAGAGACTGACTTCTCCAGAAAACGCGATAGAGAAGGGTTTTTTTTCCTGCCTCTGAACGTCCCTGACAGAAAACGCCTGTAGTAGTCATAATGTGCAAAGACACATAGAATACAATAGAAGTGCTTCTAGAGGCAGGAGAAAAAAAACATCAAACGCCTGTAGAATCAACATTTTTTTTTAAGTCCAGTGTGCATGGTGCCTTAGGGCCCTTTCACACTGGGGCGGGGGTGGCGTCGGCGGTAAAATGCCGATATTGTAAGCTGCGCTTTACCGTCGGTATTCCTCTGCTAACGGGGCGGTTTTATCCCCCACTAGCCGCCGAGAAAGGGTTAAATACCACCACAAAGCGCCTCTGCAGAGGCACTTTGCCAGCAGTATAGCCGCGCTGTCCCATTGATTTCAATGGGCAGGAGCGGTATACACTCCGCTCCTTCACCGCTCCGAAGATGCTGCTAGCAGGACTTTTTTTCCCATCCTGCTAGCGCACCGATCCAGTGTGCGGCTGTTTCGGGTCGGTTTGCAGGCGCTATTATTAGCACAATAGCGCCTGCAAACCGCCCCAGTGTGAAAGGGCCCTTAAGAGAATGCTCCTAATCCCAGCTCGTTACCCATATAGAAGAAACCTGGGAACTAGAAATCTTGCTAATAGGGGTGCAAGTACTTATTTCACTCATTAAAATGCAAATCAATTTATAGCATTTTTGAAATACGTTGATTTTGCAGATTTATTAAAAAAGAAAAACTGAAATATCACATGGTCCTAAGTATTCAGACCCTTTGCTCAGTATTTAGTAGAAGCACCCTTTTGATCTAATACAGCCATGAGTCTTTTTGGGAAACATGCAACAAGTTTTTCACACCTGGATTTGGGGATCCTCTGCCTTTCCTCCTTGCAGATCCTCTCCAGTTCTGTCAGGTTGGATGGTAAATGTTGGTGGACAGCCATTTTTAGGTCTCTCCAGAGATGCTCAATTGGGTTTAAGTCAGGACTCTGGCTGGGCCATTCAAGAACAGTCACGGAGTTGTTGTTGTGAAGCCACTCCCTCGTTATTTTAGCTGTGTGCTTAGGGTCATTGTCTTGTTGGAAGGTAAACCTTCAGCCCAGTCTGAAGTCCTGAGCACTCTGGAGAAGGTTTTCGTCCAGGATATCCCTGTACTTGGCCGCATTCATCTTTCCCTCGATTGCAACCAGTCGTCCTGTCCCTGCAGCTGAAAAACAAATCCACAGCATGATGCTGCCACCACCATGCTTCACTGTTGGGACTGTATTGGACAGGTAATGAGCAGTGCCTAGTTTTCTCCACACATAGAATTAAGGCCAAAAAGTTCTATCTTGGTCTCCTCAGACCAGAAAATCTTATTTCTCACCATCTTGGAGTCCTTCAGGTGTTTTTTTTTTTTAGCAAACTCCATGCTGGCTTTCATGTGTCTTGCACTGAGGAGAGGTTTCCGTCAGGCCACTCTGCCATAAAGCCCCGAATGGTAGAGGGCTGCAGTGATGGTTGACTTTCTACAACTTTCCCTCATCTCCCGACTGCATCTCTGGAGCTCAGCCACAGTGATCTTTGGGTTCTTCTTTACCTCTCTCATCAAGGCTCTTCTCCCCCCGATAGCTCAGTTTGGCCGAACGGCCAGCTCTAAGAAGGGTTCTGGTCGTCCCAAACGTCTTCCATTTAAGGATTATGGAGGCCACTGTGCTCTTAGGAACCTTATGTGCAGCAGAAATGTTTTTATAACCTTGGCCAGATCTGTGCCTTGCCACAATTCTGTCTCTGAGCTCTTCAGGCAGTTCCTTTTGACCTCATGATTCTCATTTGCTCTGACATGCACTGTGAGCTGTAAGGTCTTATATAGACAGGTGTGTGGCTTTCCTAATCAAGTATAATCAAACACAGCTGGACTCAAATGAAGGTGTAGAACCATTTCAAGGATGATCAGAAGAAATGGACAGCGCCTGAGTTAAATATATGAGTGTCACAGCAAAGGGTCTGAATACTTAGGGCCATGTGATATTTCAGTTTTTCTTTTTTAATAAATCTGCAAAAAATGTCAACAATTCTGTGTTTTTCTGTCAATATGGGGTGCTGTGTGTACATTAATGAGGAAAAAAATGAACTTGAATAATTGTAGCAAATGGCTGCAATATAACAAAGAGTGAAAAATTTAAGGGGGTCTGAATACTTTCCATCCCCATTGTGTGTATGTATACACACACACAGTGAATATAAAAAGTCTACACACTCCTGTTAAAATGTCAGGTTTCTGAGATGTAAAAAATGAGACAAAGGTAAATCATTTCAGAACTTTTTCCACCTTTAATGTAACCTAGAAACTGTACAACTCAATTGTAAAACGAACTGAAATCTTTTAGGGAGGGGATGTAAAAACAAAATGATGTGGTTGCATAAGTGTGCACACCCTCTTATAACTGGGGTTGTAGCTGTGTTCAGAATTAAGCAGTCACATTCAAACTCATGTTAAATAGGAGTCGGTACACAACTGCCATCATTTAACGTGCCTCTGATTAATCCCAAATAAAGTTCAGCTCTTCTAGCAGGTCTTTCCTGACATTTTCTTAATAGCATCCTGCAACAAAATCCATGGTCTGCGGAGAGCTTCCAAAGCTTCAGAGGGATCTCATTGTTTAAAGGTTTCAGTCAGGAGAAGGGTACAAAATAATTTCCAAGACGTTAGATATACAATGGAACACAATGAAGACAGTCTTCATCAAGTGGAGAAAATATGGCACAACAGTGACATTACTAAGAACTGGACATCCCTCCAAAATTGATGAAAAGACGAGAAGAAAACTGGTCAGGGAGGCTGCCAAGAGGCCTACAACAACATTAAAGGAGCTGCAGCAATATCAGGCAAGTACTGGCTGTGTGGTACATGTGACAACAATCTCCCGTATTCTTCATATGTCTGGGCTATGGGGTAGAGTGGCAAGATGGAAGCCTTTTCTTACGAAGAAAAACGTCCAACCCCCATCTAAATTTTGCAAAAACACATCTGAAGTCTCCCAAAAGCATGTGGTAAAATATGTTATGGTCTGATGAAACCAAGGTTGAACTTTTTTGGCTATAATTCTAAAAGATAGGTTCGGAGGAAAAACACTGCACATCACCAAAAGAACACCATACCCACAGTGAAGCATGGTGGTGGCAGCATCATGCTTTGGGGCTGTTTTTCTTCAGCTGGAACAGGGGCCTTAATCAAGGTAGAGGGAATTATAACCAGTTCCAAATACCAGTCTTTATTGGCACAAAACCTTCAGCAAGGACATGGCTTCACCAGAAGAAGATTCAAGTTTTTGGAATGGCCCAGCCAAAGCCCAGACCTGAGTCCGATTTGAAAATCTGTGGGGTGATCTGAAGAGGGCTGTGCACAGGAGATGTCCTCGCAATCTGACAGATTTGTCAAGTAGTGCCATGCTCATAGATTCATACCCAAAAAGACTGAGTGCTGTAATAAAATCAAAAGGTGCTTCAACAAAGTATTAGTTTAAGGGTGTGCACACTTATGCAACCATATTATTTTATTTTTTTATTTTTACTTCCCTCCACCTAAAAGATTTCAGTTTGTTGTTCAACTGAGTTGTACAGTTTATAGGTCACATTTAAGTGGAAAAAGTTCTGAAATTATTTCTTTGTCTCTTTTTTTTTTTTTTTTTTTTTTTTTTTTACATCACAGAAACCTGACATTTTAACAGGGGTGTGTAGACTTTTTATATCCACTGTATGTATTCTCACATACACCTCTTTGGGTGTATGCTTGGTGACTGATTAAAAGTACGGTGTGTATTTTTACACGTCGGGCATAAAAGTATGTGGTGTTTACCACTGGCAAACTCAGCTCTTAATCCACTAAATTGCCTGGGATATAGTAGCACTTTGTTACCAGTTATATAAGTGTATAAAGGAAATCTTGAAAATCACGTAGCTTGAGGAAGTATTCAAAGTTCATCTTTGTACAGATAACATTCTACGCATTGCACAGCCTATTAAGTGATTATGATTTGCATCAGCAGTTTGTTAAAGTTAGGGTTTTTAATTCTCCACTTAAAGAAATGTTAGTTTTATTATCTGTAGCTCAAAGTTACATTATAAAGTACCGTACATGTTTTCATTACTCTTCATAACATTTGGTTTTTGCTCAACGCTGCAAAAAAAAACTTAAAAAGAGAAAGTGGGGGCAGGATAAAAGTTGCTTGTACAGGCTGTATAGATTGTTTGAATTCTCACCACTGTGAGGGACTCGTTTTTATCCCAAACCGGTTTTTCAAGCTTATCTGGGCTTCCTTTCTTGCCTTCTGCATATAATTTTATATCTATATTTCTGATAACCTTGCCCCCATTCACACTTGAGTGTGTTTCTGCTCGTTTCTCTACCCCTGAATACGCTCACCGTGCAGAATCCCATATTTTCTATTAGTCCCTGTTTACTTTTTTAAGACTAGTCGCTCTGTACTCTATGCTCAAACTACATGAGCTTATTTTGTTTATTTATTTTATTTGTTGCATATTCTGGCATTTTTGGTACAGTTGCATTCTAGGCAGATAAAAGACACATAAACAAATTGCGTCACTGTAATCATTAATAGCTCATTAAAGCGGAGTTCCACCCAAAAACTGGTATCCTGTTCCCACTTCTGGGAGCCACGGCCGTTGACGTCACCGCTCAGCTCCCTCCTCGTTCCCCTGATGCCGGGCCAATAGGAGAGAGGAGCGGAGCCTCGCGCATGCGCAGTAGGGTTCCCGGCGTGAAGCAGTAAGGCTACACTACTGGGTTCCCTTACAGGCAATGGCTGCGGCAGCACCCAACAGCTGATGGAAACAGCTGCGGTGCCGACATCGCTGGACTCCAGGACAGTTAATTGTCCTATTATTAAAAGCCAACAGCTAATTGTCCTATTATTAAAAGCCAACAGCTGCAGTATGTGTAGCTGCTGGCTTTAAATTTTTGCAGCAGCGGGCGGACCTCTGCTTTAAGCATTGGTGCACACTATAAATCGGATATGAATTGAGCAGGAACCACACTGCATTCCTGTACAATTCACATGACATTCAGTGTGGGGAAATTTAAGCCTATTCAGTTTGAGTGGGCTCAAATAGCACCAAAGTCTTACATGCACCAATTTTGGTATCACACTGCAACTGGATTGCACCGTCTTTTTGTACCATGCGATCTGGTGCAGGCAAATGCACTGCGTTTGCAACGTCGTTAGGATTGCACTTATACCTGCAGCAGATCGCAAGGGCAGTGCAATTTGATTTTGTTGCAGGAAATGCGCACTGATGGCAGGTTTCCACATTCTAGGTTTTTAAATGCAATCATTGTAGGTACTTGAATTGGCTTCTTGCTGTCCCTGTACAGCACAGCAGGAGTGTTAGAGGAGGATGCAAAACAAGGAGCCAGCTAGTACATGTGCTGACAAGAAGCACAATGATCTGAGAGAAAGCAGAGAGAGAGATCACTGTGCTGCTTCTCCTTTCACTGTCCATTCACAGACTAGGGCAGGTTCAGGGTGGCCTGGTCTAGAGGAAGCGGGATAAAAAATTTTTACCCCTCCAACATTTCATATTCCTGGTATGTTCCTGCTGTACCATGTACTTGTATGAGAAATTATCCTATTCTCTTTTGTATTGCTTCCTTTATGTGCAATACCTTGTGATCCTGCCAGTCCCTCTGCTTTCCAATTAAAAACTGGCTGTGTCTTTTTAAATATATCTGTACACAAATGTTTTGCCTTTCATTTCTATTTTAAACTGAAAGGATTGTTTTACAAGGTGAGAGTGAGTGTACATATACTTTAAAGTGATACTAAAGTGATACTAAAGTCCTGTGTATTTTTTTTTTTTTTTGTGTGGATTTGCACATAGCAGCCCAGATCCTTCTCTTCTCAGTCCCTCTTCAGCGCTCCTGGCCTCTCACTCCTGTTGAATGCCCCCACAGCAAGCAGTTTGCTATGTGGGCACCCGAGCCGTGTCACAGTTCTCTGTATCCATTCAGACACAGAGCCTTGACTGGCCACGCCCCCTTTCTCTCCTCATTGTCTGACTCAGTGGTCATCAACCCTGTCCTCAGGGCCCACTAACAGGCCAGGTTTGCAAGATAACTTACATCACAGGTGATATCATTTGCTGCTCAGTGATTGCAGTATTCTAGTCTGCATCTCCCCAAGGTAATACCTAAAACCTGGCCTGTTAGTGGGCCCTGAGGACAGGGTTGATGACTACTGGTCTGACTGACTTTGATAGCAGCCAATGAGGAGGGAAGTCCCGGGCAGCAGAGACACTCCTACAACATTGCTGGATCTAGAGGGGGCTCATGTAAGTATTAGGGGGCTACTGCACACAGAAGGTTTTTTATCTTAATGCATTAAGATAAAAAAACTGCCTTTACAATCACTTTAAGTGATGCTGGCAATCAGACTGAGGACATTCAGCTGCAAAGAAAGCTCTGTGGGGGAAATATCTTGTCTGAGGCTGGGTTCACACTGCCGCATGCTCCGGCTCACAGAGTCCGGTGCGGCGTCCTTCACCATTTCAGGTCCGATTTTAGCCCTAATTTTTGGCTGAATTCAGCCCTGAAATGGACCAAAAGATGCACAGGACCCCTGTACAATTCGCACCGGAGCTGCACCGAAGATGTGTGAACCGGCTCCATAGAGAGCCAGTCACAATCTCCTGCTATGCGAATTGAATGCGGAAAAAAAACATTCAATTTTGATTTTTTAATGGGCTATTCATTTTTTATCTTGTTTTTGTATAGGATTCTGCTTTAACTTTTTAAAAGCCTTTTCTGTCCCTATTCACAAACAATATTTATCGCAGTGATATTCTGAAATGTATCCTTGAATCTTGGAAAATTTGAACTTTGTAGTTTATGGTCTACAGCAGACTAGGCCACATTGTACTCATTTTCTGTTCTAGTAATGAGTGCAAAGTGCGTACAGGAGAAGCTAACCTGAAACACTGAGGATTGGAAAATTGTTCACAGGTCTGATGAAACTCAATTTTTACTGTGACATGTACACTATATTTTCAAAAAGTATTGGGACGCCTGCTTTTACACGCACATGAACTTTAACGGCACCCCAGTCTTAGTCCGTAGGGTTCAGTATTGATTTGGCCCACCCTTTGCGGCTATAACAGCTTCAACTCTTCTGGGAAGGCTGTCCACAAGGTTTAGGAGTGTGTCTATGGGAATGTTTGACTATTCTTCCAGAAGTGCATTCGTGAGGTCAGGCACTGATGTTGGACGAGAAGACTTTGCTCGCAGTCTCTTCTGCTCTAATTCATCCCAAAAGTGTTCTATCAGGTTGAGGTCAGGACTCTGTGCAGGCCAGTCAAGTTTAATAAATAAATTATATATATATATATATATATATATATATATATATATATATATATATATATATATATATATAGTTTGGGGGTTCTAAGTAATTTTCTAACAAAAACTGAAACTTATTTTAACTTGTAAGCAAGTGTCAGAAAAAGGTTTAGTCTTTAAATGGTTATACTAACCTCATTTACAGACCGAAGGTTCATCACTCTGATCTAAAAATGAAATGTTAGTGTTTCTCTTTATCTCTGCCTAAGCGATGTCGTGATAAACTTGGCAGGCTGCCTGGTTTTTTTTTTTTTTTTTTTTTTTTTTTTTGTGAGCAGAGAACAGCTCTGCACTGAATCGAGGAAATGCTGTTTTAAGATCGTGATGGGTGTTGCATCGCGATCTTAATGCTTTAACCATTAATCATGCAGCTCTGACATCAACATGCTAAGACTTTTTGGACAATATCATGCTCCCAACTTTGTGGGAACAGTTTGGGGATGGCCCCTTCCTATTCCAACATGACTGCAGGACCATAACTTGGCTGGTCCTTGCTGAACCGGACACATTTCAATCCATGTAGTGTCACCCTTACACTCCCGGCTGATTGCAGAATTCTAGCTCTGATTCTGCAGGGGGGGTGTCAGACCCCTGCAGACAGACCACTGCTTCCACACAGTACAAGCATCCTTCCTTCAGCATGCTGACTGGACAGGATTTTCAATTCAGCCTGTGGCTGCTTTCTAAAGAAACACTTAAAGCATAAAGCATAACTTCAGTCATTTTTTCAACTTTCCATCTATTTAATCTTCTGCACTTGTTGTTTTAACTTTGGATAGTAAAATATTTTTTTTTTCTGCCAGTAAATACCTTATACAGCCCACTTCCTAGTTCTTGTCTGGTCATTGGCCTAGGCTTATGACATCATGCACAGCTCTCTCACTCTCGTGAGAGTTTGCCGGGAAGGAAGGGAGGTTAAGTCATAGGAGGGCCAATGAGAGCTGCAGAGCTGGAGGTGTGTGTCTGTGTAAATCCAGGAAGTGAACAGGCAGCAGCTTCAGCTGCCCACAGTTAAAATGGTTGCAGCCAGACTCAGTGGAGGGAGATTCTGCAGCATATTTGGCAAGTACAGAATCACAGTATATATAAAATAATATGCTAAGTGGTTGGAGGGAAGCTTCAGGATAGCAAAGATGTTTTTAATATAAATTATGTGAGCAGACTGCAGTTCCTCTTTAAGACTGTGCGCTCCTTTTTGTTTTAATGCAACAGGAATTTATTTAGTCAATTAAAATGGAAAGTTGAGCTTTAAATCTGTAGTTGTGAAAGAAAACATAAACCAATTATTTTATATGAAAGAAGACATGGTACTACTGTGCACTTAATGATTTGCAAGCACCCCAAGGCCCATAAATAGCCACGTGAATATAAATTTCCTATAGTGGGATCCTAGGTTCTTGATCCTCAGACAATGCAATGCTCTGTTTCATAGTGACTTGTTTGCAGGCAGAGGTATTGCTTCATGGGAGGCAGGGAGCCTATATTTTGACTTTCAGAGAGTTTTGAATTTGCATAGGTGTTTAGAGGTGGGAATGGGGTATTTGAAGTGACATTTGGTAAATTTAAAGGTGTCTCATGGCATCCAATGGTGTCTTCTGTCATTTAAAAGTTTCATTTTGTTTTACTACCGGCACTTTTCTTTTGCTTCGTGCTTGGATGCATTTACTTGCATATTCACTTCAACCATGATGGCTGCGTCATAAATGCTGATGGAAATACCTTTTTTTTTTTTTTTTTTCTGTTACTAATACCCATCTTTTAATCTTTTAATCATACTGAGAACTGCCAGTAGTTATGATCAAGATGTTTTTCCTTCCCAATTTGATAACCATTCATTGGTCACTTTTCTAATAAGAGTTAAACAAGGCATTCAAAGGGAGGAAACATGCTGGGAAATCACTTGTGACTGCCTGCTGAACAGGAAGGGTCCTTCACAAAGATGAATGGTCTCACTGATGGGAAAACCTGCGCATTGGATTGCAACTCATTCATACATTCAGAGCAAAATACTATACTATCCAGTTTTTTGGGTTTTTTTTTTTTTTTTTTGTTTTTTTTAGAAAAGATTTCTGTTTTTGTTCTCTTAACTTTGTTCCATGACGCTCAGTGGTTTGATTTTTGCAGATCAGAAATAAAAATGCTCTGTTAAGGTAGCGTGAACAAGACAAATAGAAGCTAGAATGCTGCTGTGATTAGTTTATTATCTTAATATATATTTTTTTTTTAAATATTGTTTTGCAAAATACAGTGTACCAGAAGTCCAGTGTATGAGTGGAAGCTTTCACATTGTCCGTTCAGAGTTAGATGTACTTCAGAACCAAATGCAATTATCTATTTAGCATCCCTTCTCGAGGGGATTCCAAATCTCAGCAATGCTTGTTTGGGTACCATTATTCTTAATATCACCCCAAGTGTGCTTTTCTGCCAAAATGATCGCACAGAAATTGAGGCAAAACGTGCATTTAAAAAATCCTGCTAAGCTTGTGGCCCAAAAAGGACTCTTATTCTCCTCTCATTCTCATAATCTTTTTAAGTTTGTAATTTCAATCAAAATAATAACTGGTGATTATGCCAGGAAGGTTCCAGTGCAGGTGCTTTTATTGTGTGGTGACCGCAGTCTTCCAATTGTACTCCTGCATTGTTGCCCATCACATGCTCCCCTAATAAAAATGGCTGCGCTGACACACATTGCATGGTTACAGTCCACCAGTGTCACTCTCTAGGTTTCAGTCTTGTGCAGGAATGTTCAGCTGCTACTGGAATTCATGAATGTAGACTGAAATCAGCTGCAGGAGATCAACCGCACGAAGATGGCAAAAAAGCATTAGTTCTAAGTTAAATGCATGAAAAAGTGGTTAATGTGTTTGTTACCCCAACATTTCATGTTCCTGATATGTGGCTGCTATACTATGTACTTGTATGAAAAAGTATCCAGTTCTCTTTGTATTGCTTCCTTTTTGTGAAATCCCCAGTGTTCCTGCCAGTCCCTCTGCTTTCCCATTATAAACTGACTACACTTGTCAGGAGAGCACACAGATGCTCAGACTGATCAGACTTGTCCTGACACGCCCCCCTCCTGCACAGCCTTTCACTGGGAAACTCAGTGTTGCTCCTCCCCTAGCTCTTATGCAGCTGAGAACAGAGGGAATGTGATCATTTGTAAAAAGGGAAAAAAGGTATTAATAATGTTTTTTTTTTTTTAATATCTGTACATTGACTGATTGCAAGCTGTATACACTGGTGCCATTATAAAGGCACTGCACAATGTGAGTTTTATTATTTGATATCCTATATCCTTTTAACCACTTTCACACCAGGCCTATTCTGGCACTCCTCTCCTACATGTAAAAATCATAATTGCCTGTAAGAACAATCATGCGGCTGAACTGCTATGGTGTAGGGAATAGCCGGATGAAAAAGATGTTATCTGAATGATGCCTGCAGCTGCAAAGATCATTAATAAATCCCCACTCAAAGACCAGGACATCGTATGACATCCTTGGGCGTGAGGTGGTTAATACACACTACATTGATACTTGTATATGGTATTTCCCACTTTATTACCCTGTGAGCAAGTGCTAATCCTAAGGACATAAGGACCAGGGGTAGAGCCTTAAAGAAGAATCACCTTGGACGTCATAAAGCGATATTTGACCACTTGTAAAAAGGTGTCATAAAGATCTACTGAGTGCGTATTTGGCTTTTCAAGCACAAGTGGTGAAGAGTTGTGGATAACTGTGTAAAGTGTATCACAATATGGTGCTGGGTTTTGCACGCTAATGGACTTTAATGACACAAATCTATTCACAATAATTTCATGTTTAATTTTATGTTGGTTTGGTAAGTCACAGGTAATTAAGATAAAGGTGTATAAGTGTTGTATCTTTATATTTAACAGCACCCCCTTATTCTTACCTCAGCCCAATCTCGATCCAGCGTTGTGCACGAGAGCCAAGGCTCTCTTGGGTCTGTCACTCCACATTGGCTTAGATGCAATAGTGGGAACCATTGGCTCCTACTGCTGTCAATTGTAGCCAGTAAGCAGGGGCCAAGCTGCCCATAAGACACACAGAAATCTGTGCTAAGTAGTTGAATAAAAAAAAAAAAAAAACTCCACCTCGTGTGTGCACCGTCACCACAGTCAATATAGACTCTTTTTACCAGAGATCCTGGACCCTTTATTATGAAGGGTCAAACAGGCTTGATGTAACAATCTTTGCAGGGGTCATCAACTAAAGATGTGTCCTCAGATCAAACTGGGCATAAGCAGAATATTCAAACCAAGATCCATCCACCCCACAATCAGATTGATCATAAAATGAGATGCCAGATAGTGTAAAATCCCAAAAGGTTTGTTTAATATAAAGTATTGCACTTACATTAGTACAGGTAAAACCAGCGTTGTGTACAATATAGGCGGCCGCCTTAAGATATACAGGCACTGTGCAAACGCAATAGCAGGAAACGGCTCCTAACCCTTAAGAGAACAGGAGGATTGGGGCTTTTGCACAGAGCAGGTAATTATAACTAGAACATTTAGTATCACTTGAAACTGATACCAATTGTTTGGCGCACAGTGCCTTAGCAAACTGAATTTCACTATAGGCATTTAGATGTACTTTAAGTATACCTTGTGCAATATAATCTAGTTTTCATATAAATAAAGCTCTGTTGTTGAGAAAGGGTGTCAGCAGTATCATATCCAGATATTGATGTAGTCAGCTCTGTGAAAATCCATTGTGAAATGTTATTGCACTCAGTCACTTTGTGGCAATAAATACAGTGCCTGGGTTTTTTCAAGCTTTAATCCTTAGCGTTTCACATTTTCTGGTAATTGAAGACAATTACAGCAGGGAACAGATCTTGCAGCCATGAGAATAGTTGATAAATTCCAGCACTGTTCCCTTCTTAAAGAGAAACTCCATTAAAAACACTTTCTAAGCAGCTGTAATAACTGCCTGTCTGTAAATAGGCCTCTTCTATACAAACATTTTCTGGATCGTCCTTCTCCACTGCTATAGAATTTTTAGCTCCATTGTGATATACCTATGACCTCCAATTCTCCACAAAGGAGGACAGTCAATTAATTTCCCCTATATGCTGGTAATATTCAGCTTTTTGCACTACCAATGATTAAACAAAGAAAGGGGCATTATGTAGAGGTGAGGTTTCATCTGCTTAAAGTAGAACTATAGGCAAAACACCTGTCAGTTTATTTTTTGCCGTCTGTTTCCCCTTTGGGGAGATTTCCTTAAACTTCATGTCCTATAGCCAAAACAGGAAGTGAGGGGAAATCCCTGCAAATTAAAGTGTTAACCCCCCCCAAAAAAAAATAAAATACAGATCCTGGTCCTTTAAAGCAGATTAAACAGCACAGTACTTGTGCTGTGTAATCTGCCCCCCTCTAAACTATATAAAAAACCTCCCTGAATCTGCCACTTCCTGTATGCCCTCTCTAAACTGACCACAATAACCAGGGCTACTCAGCCCTGATCACCGTGGTCAAATTGCGTTCCTCTGTCATACTCTGCCCTGCTCTCCTCTCTCCCCTTTCACCCCCTCCTTCCTGCCCCGTCTTTGTCTCTGTTCTGCCCCGCAGCTATTATTTAAAATAAAAAAACTAAAATTGTCACTGCTAACCGCTCTATTAGAGGCTGGAATACAACACTGTAAATCCTTTCTAAAAACTTGCAGTGTAAATGGCTATTTACAGCTGTCTTCAGGCCAGTCACATGACTCGCGGGCGATTTTCAGCTCTGAGACATTGCTTTTGCAGGAGGAGACGAGCGGCCACGTGATCTCCCCGGCTGACGTCAGAGGGAGATCACGTTCACAGGATCAGCAGACCGATCCCCCGCTGAGCAGGCGGATATGCTTGACAGAATCCACTCTATGTGAAAAGGGTTCCTACCAGGAGCGGCCGATCCATTAGGGGCACTGGGACTCGCACGTTTTGTGTGAGTTTTTTTTTTTCAAGCCACATGATTAGAGCCTGAGGCTCTAATTGGCTTGAAAAAGGTTGGGCTCAGGGTGCAGAGCATTGCACCCCGAACCCACCCACTTGTGACAATAGCGAATTAATATTCGCTATTGTCTTCTGGCTTCTCCTGGCCAATCAGGAAGGATTGGCTTGGTCGGGAGAAGCTGGGGAAGCTGTGGAGGGGTGAGATTTTTTTTTTGGTATTTTTTTTGGTGGTGGTGGGGGGGGGGGGGTCTTTGGTGAGATATCAGAGGTTTAAACAGACCCCCATATCTCTTTTTTGAGACTGAGAAAGGGACTGAAGATAGTTCTTTTTCTCTGCAGCACTTTACTTGTATGAATAAGGAATCTGTATAGAGATTTCTCATTCACTCTTAAAATGACATTCTGATACATAGTAACACTTGTGGTTTACTATGTATCAGCTGTCAGTGGATAAAGGAGTGATCGCTGCCTGTGTCCACTGTACTACAGGGGGAGCTTGTTTACCAAGCCCCAACTTCACCCCCACTGAGCTCGCCGGAGCTCAGTGCCGGGCAGAAGCTGCGGGAGGGAAGGAGGGATGCCGCTCGTAGCAGGCATAGATCAGGGGTAGGGGGGAGGGGCGCTATCTGACTGGCGGAGGCGACACATCTGGACCCCCCCCCATGCAGTACCTGAATCCGGCGGGAGGGGGGGGTCACGTTTGAGGTTAATAACTTTGATCAGCGGGTTCTAATCCGCTGATCAGAGTTATAGAATTGTTCAGCAAGAGTCTGCTGAACAATTTTGCTTTAAGTTTATAGTCCTTGAAGTGACTGTGAGCTTATAGGAGAGGGAGAAATGAGGTCCGTATACCATACGGACCTGGCCACCTGCAGGAACTTTTGTAGGTCCATACGATGTACGGACCTGGCAGTGAAAGGATTAATGTTGCTGTAGGCCTCTTGGCAGCCTCCCTGACCAGATTTCTTCTCGTCTTTTCATCAATTTTTGAGTGACGTCCAGTTCTTGGTGATGTCACTGTTGTGTCATATTTCCTCCACTTGATGATGACTGTCTTCACTATGTTCCATGGCATATCTAATGCCTTGGAAATATTTTTGTACCCTTCTTCTGACTTATACCTTTTAACAATGAGATCCCTCTGATGCTTTGGAAGCTCTCTACAGACCATGGCTTTTGCTGTAGGATGCGGCTAAGAAAATGTCAGGAAAGACCTACTAGAACAGCTGAACTTTATTTGGAGTTAATCAGAGGCACTTTAAAAGATGGCAGGTCTGTACTGACTCCTATTTAACATGAGTTTGAATGTTATTGCTTAATTCTGAACACAGCTACAACCCCAGTTATAAGAGGGTGTGCACACTTATGCAACCACATAATTTTCGCTTTTTAGTTCCCCCCTAAAATATTTCAGTTTGTTTTTCAACCCTCTGTAATAGGTATAAGCGTTTTTATCTTTTGCTGCTGTTTTTCATTTAGATTTCCAGGTCCCCTTCTTGTGAGTAGACAGTGAAAGGAGGAGTAGTATGCTAATAAGCTCCCCTCTCTCCCTATCAGCATGCTCCTTTCACTGCAGCACAAGTGATTGTGTTCTTATGCTGCTTCTCCCTCCCCCTCTCTGAGCTTTGCTGTACAGGGACTGCAACCGGTTAATAACAAGGATGCCTGTACTGTTTTCATTTAATGGTGTATCAATGATTACAACGCTGCATTCATTTTTGCCTTTTTATATCTGCCTGAATTTCAACTTTTAAAGTTTATCTATTGCCACTCATTAAAACATATATACAGTGTATGCTGCAGTACTTATTTGTAAGTTCATTTGCATATGTAAATTGTTGGCGCTATATAAGTACCTGTAATAAAATTCTGTTTCCCTTTAGCCCACTTAGCAACTTTCAACCTACAGTGGGGACGGAAAGTATTCAGACCCTCTTAATTTTTTCACTCTTTATTATATTGCAGCCATTTGCTAAAATCATTTAAGTTCATTTTTTTTCCTCATTAATGTACACACAGTACCCCATATTGACAGAAAAACACAGAATTGTTGACATTTTTGCAGATTTATTAAAAAAACAAAAAAATTGAAATATCACATGGTCCTAAGTATTCAGACCCTTTGCTCAGTATTCAGTAGAAGTACCCTTTTGATCTAATACAGCCATGAGTCTTTTTGGGAAAGATGCAACAAGTTTTTCACACCTGGATTTGGGGATCCTCTGCCATTCCTCCTTGCAGATCCTCTCCAGTTCTGTCAGGTTGGATGGTAAATGTTGGACAGCTATTTTTAGGTGTCTCCAGAGATGCTCAATTGGGTTTAAGTCAGGGCTCTGGCTGGGCCATTCAAGAACAGTCACGGAGTTGTTGTGAAGCCACTCCCTCGTTATTTTAGCTGTGTGCTTAGGGTCATTGTCTTTTTGGAAGGTAAACCTTCAGCCCAGTCCAAGGTCCTGAGCACTCTGGAGAAGGTTTTCGTCCAGGATATCCCTGTACTTGACCGCATTCATCTTTCCCTCGACTGCAACCAGTCGTCCTGTCCCTGCAGCTGAAAAACACCCCCACAGCATGATGCTGCCACCACCATGCTTCACTGTTGGGACTGTATTGGACAGGTGATGAGCAGTGCCTGGTTTTCTCCACACATACCGCTTAGAATTAAGGCCAAAAAGTTCTATCTTGGTCTCATCAGACCAGAGAATCGTATTTCTCACCATCTTGGAGTCCTTCAGGTTTTTTTTTTAGCAAACTCCATGCAGGCTTTCATGTGTCTTGCACTGAGGAGAAGCTGCCGTCGGGCCACTTTGCCATAAAGCCCCCGACTGGTGGAGGGCTGCAGTGATGGTTGACTTTCTACAACCTTCTCCCATCTCCCGACTACATCTCTGGAGCTCAGCCACAGTGATCTTTGGGTTCTTCTTTACCGGACGGCCAACTCTAGGAAGGGTTCTGGTCGTCCCAAACGTCTTCCATTTAAGGATTATGGAGGCCACTGTGCTCTTAGGAACCTTAAGTGCAGCAGAAATTTTTTTGTAACCTTGACCAGATCTGTGCCTTGCCACAATTCTGTCTCTGAGCTCTTCAGGCAGTTCCTTTTGACCTCCATGATTCTCATTTGCTCTGACATGCACAGCTGGACTCAGATGAAGGTGTAGAACCATCTCAAGCATGATCAGAAAAAAAGGACAGCACCTGAGTTAAATATGAGTGTCACAGCAAAGGGTCTGAATACTTAGGACCATGTGGTATTTCAGTTTTTCTTTTTTAATAAATCTGCAAAAATGTCAACAATTCTGTGTTTTTCTGTCAATATGGGGTGCTGTGTGTAGATTAATGAGGAAAAGAATGAACTTAAATGATTTTAGCAAATGGCTGCAATATAACAAAGAGTGAAAAATTTAAGGGGGTCTGAATACTTTCCGTCCCCACTGTATATTGTACATTTGTGTATGCCTGCACTAAGGAAAATAGACTGTCAGCTCTGTCGGTTCGGTGGCAGGGATGGATGCAAATGGTAATTTGTGAAAAACAGCATAATTTGTCAGCACTTAAATAAATGAATACAATGCGTAAGCATTAATAATGAACAATTCACAGCAGCCATGTGTCATATATAGCAGTATTTTGGAAAGTTATTTTAGGTAAATGTGCTCTGAATAATGTCTCCATGGTAACTAGTAATGGGAACTATCTAGTCACATTAAAATAATCTTTAGCTACTGGATCTATATAACTTGGTAAAAGCCTGAAGCGAAGAGCTGGGAATAATTTTTTGTGTCAGATATTGCACCAGACATCTAGTCATTTGGAGGGGAACTGTGATTTTTTTTTTTTTTTTCCGTTAGAGACACTGTTGCTGTAAAGTGTTGCTAAACCCACAAATGTAAAATCAGTCTGTATATGCAGTAAAGCATGCTTGTCAAACTCACTGTGGAGACTGTGGAGTCACACTGCACATGCTCAGTTTGGTGTGTATTGCTAGAGTTTTTTGTTTTTTTTTTTTCTTGGGAGGGTGCATGTGATCAGCACATGGCCAATCAGCACTGTGTCCAGACAGAGGGTCAGGGGTCCTGCAGCCTCATAGGGCAGTCAGAGGAGAATGAAAACTACTCCTACAAGCTTTAACTAGACTGATAGTCACAAGGCTGTTACATACTGCTGATAAAAGGTAAGTATGTATATTCTGGACGAGAAGTGGTTATACCAGGATCATGGCTGCAGCTGTAGCCATGATCCTGGTATCAAATGTTTCATCTGGAGATTGCTTTCAGGTAATAGTGATTGAGCAGCTCTACAGCCACCCAATCACTTTTACAGGGCTCAAAAAATGCCTCTAACCCCTTCTATCACCATTCCTGGGCTCTCCCATCTGATCAGGTCTATTTATTTGACACAACATCATCTTTTATATTTTACAAAAACAAAATTGGGTATTCTATTATTTGTGTGTACTAATATGCATTTAAGTGTATTTTTCCTGAACATTTGGATTTGATAAATTGCCAGGCAAATATCAAGCAACATAAAAAATTGTAACTACAGTTTTACAGTATTCTCCAGGACCTCTGCTTTCAGAAAAATATAATGGTTGGGCATGCTAAGTGCTTTTAATGCAAACAATTTCAATTCACTATCCGTTTTTGCGGTATTTACCTCAAAAAGCAAAAACACACGGTAAATACTGTGTAAAACAGCGTTAATGTTAATTCACGAATGTAAATAAATGCATTAAATAGTGGTCCCGGCATGTGATATATTTAAAGTGGTTTTAAACTTTAGATATGAAATATGAGCAAAGCATATCCTTCGATAGTGTGTACTTGTCTCAATCCATAGTACTAGGTGGGAGATTTAGTAAACTTGGTGCACATAGAATCTGGTGCAGCTGTGCATAGTAAACCAATCGGCTTCTAATTTCAGCTTGTTCAATTAAGCTTTGACAATAAAACCTAGAAACTGGTTGTTATGCACAGCTCCACCAAATTCTGTGTGCACCAGTTTTAGTAAATCCCCCCCACTAAGTGTCATTTCTGTCTGCTGCCTTGTTCTTCTGCTGTTAGCATTAATCACTTCTGACAAGTTTTCCCGACACCAAGAGAAAATAGGTAACCGGGAAGGGAGCTCCAGCTGATTGACAGCTCTGTTCCTGTGTGGAGGGGGTGTGTCCCTTTCCTCCAATCAGCTCTTAGAGCTCTCTTCTCTAAGTTCCACAGTGTGAGACTTCAGCTTTCCGTCCCCCTTTTTTTTTTTTTCTGAACTCTGACAAGCTGTATATATTCTGTACTTTGAATGTAGAGAAGTGAAGACTGCAGATAGAAAGGTACAAGTTATGTAGGAGAATTTGTTTCATCTCTGTATCACCTGAGGCCCTTCACTGGGTATATGTGAGGGTTACAACCACTTGCCTACTGAGCACTTTTACCCCCTTCCTGACCAGGTCAATTTTCAGCTTTCAGTGCTGTTATACTTTGAATGACAATTGCGCAGTCATGCAACACTGTTCCCATATGAAATTTTTATCATTTTTTTTCACACTAATGGATATTTGTTTTGATGGTATTTATTTACCACTGTATTTATCAAAAAAAATACACCAAATATTTAAAAAAAAAAAAAATTTTTTTTCATCGTTCTAAAATTTTGCAAACAGGTAATTTTTCTTCTTCACTGTTGTGCGCTGATGAGGCTGTACTGATAGACTGCACTGATTTGGCGGCATTGACAGCTCTGGTGGACACTGTTGGAACTGCACTGATGATCAGTGGCCCGATTTATCAGTGTAGATGACCCTTTCACACAAGCCGGTTATCGGCTTTCCTCTCCTTGTGCTGTCAGTGTGATGAAAGGAGTGCAAATAACCGGCTTGTGTTTATATTTTGATCAGCTGTGATTGGACACAGCTGATCGCGTGATAAAGAGCCGCTGATTGGCTCTTTACCCTGATCTGTGATCAGCTGTGTCAGGCGGAAGTAATCGAGCAGTGTTTTTAAATAGCTATGAAGAACGTGAGGTAAGCCTGTGTAGAATTAATGGAAAGCTGTTTTATTTTTGCTAAATAAGTACATTAATGCAATATTGGTACATAAGTGAGCTGGAATTTAGAAAAAAAAATGTAAACTTAGCCTTTAAAGGAACGTGTGAAATTAGTTTGATAAGAAGGCTCCACACCTCAATGGGCAGGGCATGTTTAAAAAACATGTTGTTCTACAAGATGGCAGACATTGGGCTTTTCCTCCAGACTCTCCAGCATCACTTCTCCTTCTGTAAGGTCCCTCAGAAGTGTCTACTAGAAAAGGCCTGCTGGAAATGATGTAATGCGATAAAATGCCTATCTATTTCATGAGATAAATATTGTACATTTTTTGAAGGGATAACATGTGCCTTATTTTGCAAGTGTTTTCATGAATGGCATTATACCTGATTCTGATTATACCCGATTCAAGTGGGTTTTGTATCACCAAGTCAAGTCAAGCTGTATTGTCATTCCACTACACGTAAGAACATACAGTAGAACGAAATATCGTATCTCACAGGGCCACGGTGCTACATACAAATTAAACATAATTATAACTAAATGTACAAAGAATAAAAACACAGTGAGGAATGCACATCTGGGAAATACATAACTGTACATATACTTTGTTTCCAAAAGTCTTTGTAGCAGCAAGTGTTTATAAAAGTGTCTAGTGCAAATTCAAGAGTAAAAAGGAGGGGACGTGAGACGTTCCTGATCACAATATATAGGAATAGAAGAGGTTTCTAAGAGGATAGGAATTGAAAACCTATTTAAAGTGAACAAAAGCCCATTGATGCAGGCAATTAATTTTAATGAGAATTTATACATTTTAACTTTTTTTGTCTTTCATATTTTCTCATTACATATTTATGTATCGTAACACAGCGCAGTGACAGGTAATGGCTGTCCATGGACAGACCATTGTCCGGAATATTTTTCCAGCTTTTAAAGTGGAACTAATTTCCACTATACATTTGCATGAAGTCCCTTGTCAAAGCCAGCATCTTCTCGACTTTGGCCATCTTGATTGGCTGGTGAGGGATGACGTCACTCTCATGCATGCACAGGAGTGCAGTCATCCTGGCACTGTGCTGCAATTTAAACTGAGCTGTGTGTACATTCTACAGAAGACTGTAAGCAAGCAGGTAGGTTTATCTATTTATTGCAGAAGCGTCATGCATTTTTGTTTTTATATCAGACTTTCGTTCCACGTTCAGTTGTTCTAGTGCTGACATTACTTTAGCAAGTGTAGTTTATGCAGATACAAACTAGCTGATGATACTGGTGCTGCTGCGCCCCATGTGTAATACTTGGGCATAATGTATAAAATATCCAACATAGAGATTATGGTTTCTTGTGGTGGACATGGATACAAGTACTCCCTGACATGTATTTTATTGATGGATGCACCTAAAATAAAGCATTCAATATTCAGCTGGAGGTACGGTGCAGATGTCAGCATAGTGTCAATGAGAATTGGCACATGTATTCATCATAGCAGACAAGTAAATCTAGGCCCTATGAGTAGCATATTGTGTGCATGTTTTCTAGCAAAACTGGGTTTAGTTAACTGCAGACTAAACAGAATTTACCAAAGACTGCATTGCCAGTTATTAAACCTTATGGGGAAAAAAGGATCTGGAGGTGGTAAATAGTCATTCTCTTGTAGGTCCATATAACACTGAAAATGATATCATTACTGAAACAATACATAGACTGCCACACTTTATAAAAATGCTACTTGGCTGTTTTTATGATCCTTTGCATGTAATGCTACAGGTTTCCTTGATTGTTGGCAATGCTTCAGATATGGTTCATTGAACGTGTCCGCTAATTTCATTCATTATGAACACAAGGTAGTGTCTATATACACACGTACCCTTACAGTGTCGTGGTTTCCAAAGTAATGAGGCACAGTACTGTCTGGTAAAATATAGACTTCAAAATCTGTTTATTCATATTTCCTGTTCGAAGTTACTTTAATTTATACTTCCCATTGTTTCAGAATTGTTCCGCACAAGAAAATGATTTGTCATGTGTTTTGGAAAGTTGTACCAGACATAAAGTCGGTGTATAAAAGAATTCAGGTTGGAAAAAAAGAAGTTTGCTATTTTTGGTGGTCTGCGTTCTCTCAATCATTTCCCAAAGATGCTTAGCATGGATAAAGAACAGGTTAGGAAGTATGACTAACTCTCTCCATGGAATGAAAACAAACCTTTTTTTCTGCAAAGGCAATCCCCAAGAGATCTCCTTCTGACTTGGGTTCATCTGAAGCTTTTTGTAATCTGGTTAGCTGTGCATTGAATGTTTGTGTCAACATCCAGACAGATGCAACTGGTCCCTTCATTGTACTAACCTATTATTCTGAATAAATAACTGATTAGCAGCACCGGATATTCATTTGCACAGAGTACACATTTTTCCTGCTTCCAGGACATTTGGTACTGTATTTCTAAACCGGTTTAAATAAAATAGAATACCATCAGATGGTCTCAACTGCTCACTGAACTGACAAGTTTTTCATCAGTCTTAACTAGGGCCGAAACAACTAATCAATAATGAAATGAATTGATTACTATTTTCATCATCGATTAATCGGCCAGCCGATTAGTTGGCCTGCATACAGAATGCATTATTTGTTTATATATCAGGTATTGCAGTGTAGCACATGTACAGCACAGTACACTGTCCATAAATCAGTAAGTGCCTGAGAACTTGTGAATGTGTGAGGAGCAATGCCTCGTGGGACATGTAGTCCTGGACAGGAAGTGAGTGGTTCTACGTGCAGAAGTTTTCTTTACCTTGCTATTGGGGCACTCTATACTATACTTTTCAGCGTGCCCCAATAGCAAGCTGTAGGTGGGAGGATAACGACGTACCCAAACAAAATTGATGTCCTTTTTTTTCCCACAAATAGAGCTTTCTTTTGGTGGTATTTGATCACCTCTGCGGTTTTTATTTTTTGCGCTATAAACATAAAAATAGCGGCAATTTTGAAAAAAACGCATTATTTTTTACTTTTTGCTACAATATCCCCAAAAAATATTAAAAAAAAAAAAAAAAAAACATTTTTCTTCCACAGTTTAGGCCAATATCTATTCTACATATTTTTGCGCAAAAGTTATCGCATCTACAAAATAGGGGATAGATTTATGGCATTTTTATTAATAATTTTTTTTTTTTTTATTAATACTGGCGGTGATCTGCGATTTTTTTTTTTTTTTTTTTTTTTGTGACTGTGACATTGCGGCGGACAGATCGGACACTATTTTGGGACCACTGGCATTTATACAGCGATCAGTGCTATAAAAATGTACCGACTACTGTGTAAATTTCACTGGCAGGGAAGGGGTTAAACACTAGGGGGCAATCAAGGGGTTAACTGTGTTCCCTCAGAATGTTCTAACTGTAGGGGGGATGGGCTCCCTAGAACATGACAGAGATCGCTGCTCCCGATTACTGGGAGCAGTAGATCCCTGTCATGTTGCTAGGCAGAACAGGGAAATGCCTTGTTTACATGGGCATCTCCCCATTATGCCTCTGTGCCACGATCATAGGCCACCGGCGGACATCGAGTCCGCAGGCGCCCGCTTGCCGCGGATGGCGCAGTGACGTACGGGTACATTGTTTTGCCCACCCGTGCCACTTTGCCGACGTATATCGGCGTGAGCCAGTCGGCAAGTGGTTAAAGACTCAGGGAAGCTCAGTATCTGAACCCAGAGAAGGTTGAGGCGTGATAGACTGGAGGTAATAGAAGGCATTACAATTACAGTAAGAGTCGGTGCACACTGAGGCAGCGCGACTGCCTCAGACGACTTGAACACGACTGCATTGGCGACTTGCAAAACGACTTCTATATAGAAGTCTATGCAAGTCGCCTCAAGTCGCCCCCAAAGTAGTACCGGAACCTTTTTCTAAGTCGCAGCGACTTGCGTTGCTCCGATTAGAACGGTTCCATTGTACAGAACGGGACGCTACTTGTCAGGCGGCTAAGTCGCCTGACAAGTCGTCCTAGTGTGAACCAGCTCTTAAAGTCAAATGTTACCAGTATTGTGCATTATATTTAAAATTATTATATCCATATCTCAGCTTTTAGTAATACTTTAATATAAAAGATTTATATCTCCCTTCCACCCTTCATATAGCTTCACTTCTGACTCCTAGGTAAAATGCCCATATAGCCTACTTCTGGGTGTACAGTATTTATTATATATATGATAGAAGTAATATATATTATTACTTTCACTGTTCCATAGTAAAAAAATGAAACCCCTTATAGTAGCGATTATCTGCTGTTTTTGTACTATAAAGGGATAATTTTTTTGCAGAAATACACTACAGTTCATTTAACATGGTTTCCTATGGGACACGCTCACATCTATGCTTTTTTTCAGCTGCTGCGTATTTGGAAAGGGTCAAGGATTTTTTTTTCAACGCAAAACGGTGCCTTTTTGCTTGAATATATACTTCAAAGGAGAAGCTGCAGAAAAGCATGTAGTGCGTTTTTGCAGCAATTTGTGTTCTTTAATCTGCCCAACAACAAATTGGCCAAAAAAAAAAAAAAATGCAAAAATGCAAACGCACAGCAAAAAGCACTGCCAGAAACAGATCAAAAGCAAACTGCATAGGTGTGCACCCAGCCTTATGCTGGCCACACGGATCAATTTTCATACGAAAAATCTTTGTACATTCGCTGAATGTAAGAATATTGTTTGAAAATTTCACTTGCTTTTAACATTCTGTTTTAAAATGAATGTAATGTCTGAAAGCAGCAGAACCGATACACATATAATAAGAGAGACACTACACATAGCGTAAAAACAACCATAAAAGAAATTTATTAAAGTGGTTGTAAAGGCAGAAGGTTTTTTTTTTTATCTTAATGCATTAAGATAAAATGCCTTCTGTGTGTAGCAGCCCCCCTAACACTTACCTGAGGTCCCTCTCTGTCCAGCGATCTCCACAAGTGTTTCAGCTGTCTGAGATTCTCCCTCCTGATTGGCTGAGACACAGCAGCGGAGTCATTGGCTCCTGCCAAAGTCAGCTAGCCAATCGCGGGGAGAGGGGGTGGGGTCGGGGCATCGTGTCTGAATGGACACAGGGAGCTGTGACTCGGCTCAGGTGCCCCCATAGCATGCTGCTTGCCATGGGGACACTGAACAGGAGGGAGGGGCCAGGATCACAGAAGAGGGACCTGTGCAAATCCACTGCAACAGAGCAGGTAAGTATAACATGTTTGTTATTTTTATAGGAACAAAACAAGGCTTTACAATCACTCCAAGTCTAAGCACTTACAAAGGTCCAGAAGTAACACAGCATATCATATGGTACAACAAATTGCAGTCTCAAAGATGGCCACTTTTCCTTCGCACATGCTAAGTAGCGTGCATCCAGCTCTGCCTCATGTATGACCACCCTAAGGCTGGGTATACACATACCAAAATTCGGCCAGTTCAGAAGAACCAGCTGAATTTCAGTACATGTGTACCACAATCAAATCAGCCACTGCAGCTGAAACCCCAACCCTATCAGAATACAATAGCACAGTGGTGGAAATTCCTGCATCTACATCACTTGTGTGGGGATCTATGAGTTGTTTTTTTTTTTTTTTCTTCTCGTTTTTAACCTGAAAAAAAAAACACTGTCCAGGTGGAAATCACTTGTTAATTCTGCACTCCTGTTGTATAGGGCCTCCTCCAACAGTTGAGGATGTCCGTCCAAATTAGACAAAGTTTGGTCCCTGTGGTCTCTGACAGAATTCCTAATGCTTTCATATTCCGGTGAGAGCTGACCTGTCAGACGTGTCCTTGCTTCTCTCCCCATCTGGCTGACGGGCTCCGGCTCTATCTGTATGAGACTCTGTTTTTCTTTTACTTATTGCCCATCCTTTGCTGTTTTGTTGGTAACACTGAGTCGGGTTTGGACTGTGGTGTTCCTGCCCCCATGAGTAACTGCATTTATATGTATACTCTTTGGAATGCTACCATTGTACCCCCTATTGGCCAGGGGCGGATCCAGAGTCTAGTCTCGGGAGGGGCACTGCCAGAAAATATATTTTTTTGGGGTACATTTATCGGGGAAATGGCTGGTGTTGGCGCTTCAATCATCACGGCACCATGGTTATTATGGTGTCAGGATGATTGAAGCGCATTATTACCATAATTACATTGTTATAAAAAATTAAATAGTTTAACTCACCATAATGCAGAATCAGTGGGAGCCCCGAGTGTGTCACTTGCCACGTCACCTGTCACTAGATGCAGATTGTCACTTGCCACGTCGCCTGTCACCAGATGCAGATTGTCATTTGCTATGTCACTTGCCACGTCGCCTGCCACGTTGCAGATTGTCATTTGCCATGTCACTTGCCACGTCGCCTGCCACTGTGCGGATTGTCACTTGCCACGTCGGCTGCCACGTTGCGGATTGTCACTTGCCACGTCGCCTGTCACCAGATGCAGATTGTCACTTGCCACGTCGCCTGCCACGTTGCGGATTGTCACTTGCCACGTCGCCTGTCACCAGATGCAGATTTTCACTTGCCACGTTGTGGATTGTCACTTGCCATGTCACTTGCCACGTAGCCTGCCACATGTTGCGGATTGTCACTTGCCACGTCGCCTGTCACTTGCCACCTGCTAAGGTGGTCTCTTGTGTCCCAGAGACAGGCAGCAGAGAGATGATGTAATCTCTCTGCTGCCACAGCTGCCTGCATGGAGGGGGGGAAGTTGAACTGCAGGGATGCAGGGCGGGCGCCGAGAGATGTCATCTCTCTGCTCCCCCGCCCACCGGCTCCCTGATTGGTCAGCAGGCAGCAGCCCGCCCACAAACACATTGAGCGGCGGCTCTCCCTCGCCTATGGAGCCCCCGGCGGCTCCCTCACTTACTCCCTCATTCACCGAGCCGCCCAGCGGCTCCTTCAGTCACCGAGCCGCCCAGCGGCTCTCTTAGTCACGGAGCCGCCCAGCGGCTCTCTCAGTCACCGAGCCGCCCAGCGGCTCCTTCAGTCACCAAGCCGCCCAGCGGCTCCTTCAGTCACGGAGCCGCCCAGCGGCTCTCTCAGTCACGGAGCCGCCCAGCGGCTCTCTGTCACCGAGCCGCCCAGCGGCTCTCTCAGTCACGGAGCCGCCCAGCGGCTCTCTCAGTCACCGAGCTGCCCAGCGGCTCTCTCAGTCACCGAGCCGCCCAGCGGCTCCCTCAGTCACCCAGCCGCCCGGCGGCTCTCTCAGTCACGGAGCCGCCCGGCGGCTCTCTCACACACCCTGCTCTCAGTCACCTGCATTTCTTGGAGGGGGCAATTGCCCCGTTGCCCCCCCCCTGGATCCGCCCCTGCTATTGGCACCCATGCACTGTACTATTGCATTGTAGGGGTGGAGCTTACTCTAGTTATACTTTTTGTTGGCAGTGCCTGTTTTATACACTGCCCAATTGTACTGTACTATTTCTTGTACAAAAATGTAATAAAATAGAACTTTTCAGATGTAACATTCTGAACAAATTTGAAGCCAAGGCCAGAGATTCTCGATCCTCTGCAGTGGATACTCTGATGGGCCCAATTCAGCTTTGTTTGTGCCTATCCTCCAATAAAGATTCTCCCTCGACTGCTGTACAAGAGTGATTCTCATTTCACCAAATTGGGCCAGAAAGAAATGGTACAAAGATATATCAGACTGTTGGCAGACAAGCCACTTACAAACAGACCACCACTTACTGGCTCAAGTCCTCCTATTCCATTCTGCATCTCAGTCAGTGGCTTGAATGGCATGGGTGTTAAAACACAAGTCCTAAAAGATGGGGGTAAGATTTATCAAACATGATTTGCTTTGCCTGGTGCGAGGATAGAAAGCTAATTTCTAGGAAATACTCTTGTTACTATTTTGACTTTCTTCAGTCTGTTCTTGACCAGTGTTTCACCCGGAGTACCCTCAAGGAACAGGCTTCTGCTTTTATCCAGTTTATTCCAGAAACCTCTTGCCTCACATCCCCTCATCAAGACTTTTCTTCAGGGAGTTGCTGACATAAATCCCCCAGTTAGACCCCCTGTGTCACCTTTTGGGATTTCAGACTGGTGCTCTCTGTACTTCACATATCACAATTTGAACAAATTGGGAGATATTCAGTTGGAAGACCTCACTTGCTAGGTTGCTTTCCTGGTAGCCATTACGCCTGTTATTTTTTGTTTGAGTTGGAAGCTTTTTTCTTCAAAGAGTCCTTCTTGTTTTTCACAAGGACAAAGCAGTTTTGAGACTAAAACCTTTGTTTCTTCCCATGGTGGCCTCCTCAACTCAATGAGAACATTGTTCTTTCTTCCCTATGTCTTTCCCTAAAACATGACAAGGACCTACATTGCCTAGATGTGGTCAGGGCTATCAGAGTTTTCATCATCTCTATTCGCAAGAGTCCATCTTTGTCCTGCCTGTGGTCCTGCCTAAGGGCATCCTCATTCCCATTCCACTGTTGCTATGTGGATCAGGTAACTAATTTCCAGGTCATATGCCCTTAGGGACAGTGTTCCTTCTTCCCCTATCAGCCCATTCCACAGGACTGTTGGCATCTCTTGGCCTTTTCGGCATCAAGTATCCGCTTCCCAAATTTGCAATGCCGCCACCTGGTCCTCCTTACACACATTTATGAAGTTCCAGCAGGTGGATGTCCAGGCCTGGGCTGATGCGAGCCACCATCTGAGTATTTTTTTTTTTTGTGTTCTTAACCCTTGTTTTCTTGTGGGCCTGTTGGTGGTTTAGTTTGCCATGTTGTTGTCCACCCCTCATTTTATTGCTTGGGCAATAATACAAGTCCTGTACTGTACAATGAAGACATTTTGACTTGCTGTAAATTCCTTATCTTGGAGATCTTCCCCTCTGTGTCTTGATCACTCCTTATGAAGTGGGTTAAATGGTGCTGTCTGGGTACAGTCTTAGAAAGTTTTGTCAGTGTCCAGTCACCCAAAAGTAACCCATATATATCCTATGGTCTATTTTTTGCTTGAAAAATGACAGAGGTTGGGTTGATTTTCTAAAACTGGAGCAAGCAAAATCTGGTGGCTACTATGCACAGCTGCATCAGACTCTAAGGCTGCATTCACACCTGAGCATATCGTTTTCAGGCGGAAAGTCGCGCGTTTTTTCTGCGTTTTTTACCCTGATTTTCTACAGGTTAAGTGGTCACCAATGTAAAAAGAAAAACCCCTGTAATCTGCCTAAAAATAAGCTCCAGAACTTGTTTGAGCTTCAGGCATTTTGGAGATTCTAGCTTCAGGCGTTTTGGAGTGGAGATGTGAACCATCTCCATAGAGCATAATTGCTTATTTTCCCCCTCCAGCGTTTTGTAGCTTGAGATTTCAAGCTATAAAACGCTCAGGTGTGAATGTGGCCTAAGAGCTCCAGTTTTAGTAAGTCTCCCCCAGACCCTTTTTATGAGTAGCCCTTTTTAACATAATCTTGTCATATTTATTTTTTATATATATTTTAGGGGCTTTTCATTAAATAAAAAAGAGAAAAAATATTTTTTTTACCATGCCTGACCATTGTCATCTGGAGGTAAATCCTCCAAGAGAAACACAAATTGCTGTATAAACCCTGAGATTCTAAACCTTCCCCTTTTTAATCAAAAGCAAAAATAAAAATGTTTTAACTGGCATTCCACTTTAAAGCCTACATTTAAACATTGTACGCATGTAGCATAACCTCTTACATTGTAATCACTGGCAGTTGACACAGCAGCTGCGATAAAGCAGTGCAAGGCGATTGAACAAGGTTTTCCAGAAGTCCCGTTCAACAGAGGCCAATATAACGGTCAGCTTCTATCGAACCTGGAGGGCTACACACAGATTGAATCTGTCCCTGTTGTACCCAGCTTTAAAGATGTTCAATGTTCAAGTCTGAATCCTGCTACAAGGCCACTGTAACCCAGAAACGCTCAAAGCACATCTTTTGAGTATCAGAGCAAGATCTAAGAGGTGATCTAAAGCTGAACCCCAGCCTTCCCTCTTGATTAGATTTCATTGCCCACCTCATTCCTATACTGGAGGACATGCAGCATAATCTAGCCATTATCGCCCCAGCCTGACTGTCCCTGGCCCTTCCCGTTCATTTATTGGATTTCAGTTCTGTCAATTGAGGGGTCTACATGCTAATGCATCCTGCCTAGGATCACCTAAACAGTTGCGTAACTCCTCCCAAGGGTCAGCCCACTGCTTGCACCAGGGCTGAAGAATACTGAGGCAAGGTTATGTGATGTTTCAGGTGACGATGTTCAGCACCCTGCTGGCCTTTCCCACCAAACACGATTTGTACTGGGACCTAGTGTGGACTCCTCTGAGACAAAAAGTATGTAATGAAAATAATTTTTATTTGTTTCATTAGCGTATTGATAGGTGGGGAGGAACTAGGGAACTTTAAAATATTAAGGTGATTAAACTTCAACTTTTTAAGGTTGCAAAACATGCACCAGTATTAACATTTGCTGATGTGACCATTTATCCAGCAGGGACATATGTTTAAAATGACTTTTCAATGCCAGTCAGTTCACTGCAGTTCCCATTAAATAAAGGGGGAAAAAAAAGTAAAGCTAATGCCAGTAGCAGATTTGGATTTAGGCCCCGTTCACACTCTTAAAAGGGGCGTTTGCAGCTAGCCGCAGGAGACCCTGTAGGGGGTCCCTGTGATTAGCTGCAGATGGGAAGCCATATTCAAAGCACTGGGAGGTAGAAGGCTTCTGAAGTAATTCAAGGCCAATCACATATAATCGCTAATACAGCAATTATCTGCAAATGATCACCCCTGAATGTAATACAGTTTGCATCCAGGACTAATCATTCACATTTAATCATTGCATGAACGATTACATGCGATTGGCCACAAACAGTTGTGGGAGCTGTCAGCCTCCCGTTGCTTTCAGTAGTGCTCTCCAACTGCAGCTAATGGCAGGGAACCCCTCTGCGTCTCCTGCAGTTAATCGCAGAGAGCCTCATTTGGAAGTGTTAATGGGACCTTTAACTTTCTGTCTTGCATGCACACCCCGGCCTGGTGGCTCAGAATTCTCATAAACTTACTATAGATGTGTGGGCTTTGGACAAGGCAAAGGTGCTTCGGGAGGAGTGAGAGAGGGAATGAATGTATACAGTTTGTGTGTGAATGTTCGTGTTGTCAAGTTTGCCCATCTTGGCGCTAAAAGGTTTTATAAGAGTTATTAAATAGAAAATAAACACCTATTGTAAAAAAAGTATTAAATAGCTGTAGATGCACAGTTCCCTATGCCACAACAAAACTGCGTTGGCAGCCCAGGGTAGTGGCAATGATGATCTGTCCAGATGGTACTTAGGCACAGGGTAGCGTGCACAGGCCCTTTATTATACATGTATCTGATTGTCAGTAGTATGATGTGAGGACAGCTGAGCATATGTATTGCTTATGTAAAAAAAAAAACTGACACTGCCCAGCAGGATGAAAATATTCCCATTCCATTAACTGTAATGTAAACCAATTGCAACAATTTTCAGGGGGGGTTGAGTCTCCTTCTATGTGGTTCAGCTAGATGGGGGAACCTGGAACTTCGTGCAAGAGCCTTACAGCCAAACTTCCCAACAGACATTAGGCAAGGGGAAGGATCACTCTATTGTCAATTTTTCAAAAATATATCAGTTTTGATTAAACTGACTCCTTGTCATCAAAAGTGCAAATAACAATGTTGTGCAGTAACCATTGTGGATTTTATTACAAGCCTGCAAAGGACTTACACTGATTTTGAGCGTTGCATTATCTGCTTTTACCAGTGATATTTTAAAATGTTTTAATTACTGTGGATTACACCACATCACTGCTGAAAGCACAGGAATTCTCAGTTACCCCCTTATCTTTACTATGATATATTTATAGGACTTGTACTACAATGTGTAATATTTTTAGCAAGCAAAAAAAAAAAAAAACCTTAGATTATCTCTTGGTCAGTTTTTTTTTGCGATAGTTGAGTCATTTTCTGGAATTTTCCAGGATGGCTGTGAACAGAGTTGATTGTGAATGAACAGTGTTTTTATTGAATGTATATTACAAGAAAGTATTAGTCATTCGTGGCTCTTTATCTTCTGCCTGACATGTAGTACATGTCTATTTTGTCTACTTTAACCCATTTGTGTCTGACACTTCCTGCAGTCCATATTTTTTCTCCATTCTCAATGTGATGCAGTCCTGTGCTGGTTAAGAAAGTCGTGCGTAGGGGGATACGGGGGAGGGAGACTGAGTTGATGAATACATAAAGGCTGCTGCTCTGTTTCATTGGTTAGATATGCGCTTATTGTGGCCAGTCTAAAACAGCGTGACTGCAAAGCCCACTCAGTCCCCCCTCCCCACCTCTTCACTCACTAAGCCGATACCTCAGACTTAGAGCATCCTTCTGATCAACAATTCTCACTCCCTGGCTGGGCTTTAAACCATCTGGATGCTGGGTCCTGATCTTTTTACAGATATTTTTTTAAATGGAATGAAAGAAAAATCCACTTCCAAATGCACACTCCAAGTACTCCAGTCTTTATAACCATCTGGTTTTCAATAGGCAACCCAATGACCAGCACTGATTTAAACCACAGTATATTAATTTCCAGGATGTTCGTCTCTGCATTGTAAATTTATATATATATATTTTTTTTTTTTTTTGTCGTTACACTGGGGTCTGGTCCTTTTTACTGTATTTATTTAGATTTTTTTTCTAGTTGAAGAAAACTATTTTTTTTTAAAATGCCTTCAAGAGAATCGCAGCTAAGATATGTTAGAACTGCCTCTCATCCCAGAAAGCACGAAAGCCAGCAGCAGGATCTGTTGGCTACAGCTCTGGGGAGGAAACTAAACTCTCAAAAGACTTCTGCAACCTTCTGGCAACCACTGAAACTCTTTGCTTATTCACAGTTAACGTCACTCGTGAGAAGAGCAACATTAAAGGAAAATGAACAGGTTCCCAAGTACGAAAAAGTCCACAATTTTAAGGTAAGACTTTTCTGCATGCTTACCGAGTTTCTTTCTATTATACTTTTTCTATGTAAGAAAAAAGAACGGAGTTTGTTTATCAAAATGCATTGATTTATGTTCTTCTGCTGTTTTATCAGGTTGTGTTTATATGGTATATTCTCTTTGGCAAATAGAGATACATGATTGCCAGTTTTCCCTACACTCACTGTGAAAGTTCTGGCTTCGATATTGGCATGTATGGAATTCTCTCTGCAATATGTTTAGTAAAACAGCAAACCTGACCTGCAACATTCTGGCTGGGGGTTTGAATGAGTAGCCACAGCAACAATAGGCAGATGTTGGGTCTTTTGTCATATCTGAAGATACACCTGGCAGTGTATTTTCTGCTGTAATGTTTAAGATGGGGCAATATCAAATTTAGAAAAGTTAGTTACAAGTTAAAGTGCCCTTTAAACAAATGTGGGTGGTCAGAGATAATTGTGTTTAAAACACAACATTTTGAAAGTCTGATAGAAGTTTCTATTTACTTTTTATATCAGACATGGGAACTTGAATGTGTCAGCTTTATGAGGAGCTTCAGGTGCCAACATGATTGACCAGCCACTGGCTAGTATGGCATGCTGGCACTTACACCTAGAGGGCAATAAACTGCATGTGTTCTTTTAACTGCTTCCCTGTCTTACAAAGTTGATGTTTAAAGGTATGACAGAGAGCAGTGTAAAATTCAAACTTTGTTAGCTGTTATGTTTTCTCCAGAGTACTGTACTTTTAACTATAGAAAGTTCACGTGAACACACTATTCCATGTCTGTTTCCCTGTGGCAACAAGCAAAAACACCTTTCCCAATGTTTACTTTGGATACCTACAAACATTTACAAATGTAAGTGATAAAAAGTAAAATTTAACAAAAAATGTTAAGTTGATAAATGTAAGAATAATTTTGTATGTGACGTGCAGCTGAGCTTTGGAGGAGGTGCTATTTTTTGTTTTTTTTTTTATTTACATTTTGAGCTAGTACTTTTACTTTAAGGGTCAGTCAATATAAAACTGATTTCTTAATTTTGGGTAGATGCCAACATCCCCACCTGAGTTTTATATCTTTCTGGGACTTTGGCTTTAAAATATTTGCTTCAAATATTTTAAACTCCCTCACTACTGCCTTTCTGTGCTAAGGTTTTTAATTAAACCACAGGGATTGCAGCAGAATATTGACACCAAATTCATAACCAATTTCTGGTGTGTTAGCATTTGTTCCCATTATCCACCACTGGTAGTTCTCAGCATGGGGCCTTCAGCACTGATAAGTGACAAGTTGGGGTACCCTCCACATATCCTGACTCTTAACCTAAACTTCAAGGGCCATATTCATAAAGAAGTGAAGGTGTTTTTAGTTTTGGATAGAATGGTGAAGGGTTAGAACCCGTTAGGTGTTTTTGCTACTTGTGTACCCGCTAGGAAGATAAACTCTATTTGTCCTGATTACCACTGTCAGGACTGAAAAAGGGTAAATCACAAATCTTTACCAGAAGAGAAATAGAGGGGAAATCTCCCCAAAAAGGCACAGATGGCAAAAGAACATGAAAGGTCTATCCTATTAAGTGCCAGGGCTGAAATTGGCACATGATACTCTCCTCACCTGAGCCCCCAAATTTAACTAAATCCCTCAATTAACACCAATCCCCCAATTAATACTTAACTTCTTCCCGGACTCTTAAAGGAACACTTTAAAACCTAACATTTGATTCTCTAAATCCTAACCTTTACCTACTGGTTCAGAACCATGCTTATTTTGTCAGGCACCAGGATAAATGCCAGAAGCTTACTGTTCTGAACCAAGTACTGTATAACTTTCAGTTGACCCATGTTACGTGCCCACATTATGCAAAACATACCCCAGGTTGTAATCCTAAGCGATTTCTTGGCTTTATGCTTTCCATACAAGTTTAAATGGGAAGCTCATCCTACCTCAAGCAAGCTGGTATTCTTCCATCCTTGCTTCCCCCACTTCACTCTTTGGAAGAGTCGTCACACTAAATGTAGATGTTCCTCGAGCCCGATATTGATTCACATGAGACCTTCATGGAATATTTATCCCCCCTTGTAAATGTTTTAATCAATAAATTATTTTGTTCTGCACCACAAACTTCAAGAGTGACTATATTTTCTACTGACCACTCAATAAAAAGATGCTTCCTGCCAGTTTGTGGCTTTTTTTTTTTTTTTAATACCTAATTCTGAATAAACATATGCTTTGCTATGCAGATCAGCCAGATGGCCTTGTGCTCTTGTCTGGCTTTACTGTAGGATTAATGAAGTGGCCTCACTAGCTAACAAGTGTCTGTCAAACACAATGAATCTGGCAGATCCTCCCTTCAGTATTATTTAGGTGACGTTTTCTCACGATCACTAGGATGACTTCTAATCCAAATTTTCCTGCACCTACTCTGAATCTCTGTGGCACATTTCCATGCTGTGCCTACATGCTTCATATGTCACCCTCTTCCATGTAATAATGGCTAATGCCAAAGGAGACAGCTGCCAGTTTGTGAAATATGAAGGTCTCCCAGGAGTTTAATACACATTGGCACAGCTATTCTAAGACAAATTCAACTATTCTCATCACTGTATGGAATTATACGATTAGAATACAAATAAGAATTTTGCCATATACATCATCTAAATTGGCCTTATAAAATAATCCCACTGTAGGTACAGAGCTACCACTCCTGGGGAAAAAACTGTTTAAGATTCCCTTATCTCCAACAATCAGGCACATGTGGGGAAAAAGGAGTCAACCTATGGATGGTCTTGACTTCTTACCTCATAGGTGAAGGTGTTGGTTTCATTTAGTAATTTTTAACATCTACTCCATGTTGAGCTTCCTTTGCCCATAGATGTTAAATTGCATTCTCCCAATTAAGCCTAACAACCCCTTCTTTGGAGCATTGCATGACAGCACCTACTGAGCATCATGAAACGGGGATCTTGGGAGTTAAAATGATACTAAATAATGAGTGTTGTTTTCCCCAGCATTGGGCTTATCTGCGCATGGCTCCCTTTCCCTCCTCTATTACCCTACACAGGATCACTTTGTATGACTAGAGGTGAAACTGGCCCAGGAGGCTTCATGAGAAAGTTGGATTGTGCTGCATGCTTGCTGGACTGTTCGCCTAAATTTCTGGGCCAGCATTTTATTGTTTTAAAACACCCCTGATTAAAAAGTAGGATATTTTTAAAATCTGTATTGAAAATTACTTTCTAGATGATGGATTAATTTATTTGTTTCTGGGCTGCTTGTTTTTCCTTCTCTTTTCCTTACACCTACGCCAACCTGTATTACATCTTTTAATGAAAAGTGTGTCCTGTTATAGGCTAAAGTTCTTTGTCATTTTTATGGATCTGGCAGCCAGAGGGTTTCATGGGGCAATGAATATAAATGCACTTTCTTTCCCTCCGGCAGTAAGAAGATTGAAAATATGCTGATTGTTGACACACTGCATTAGAAATCATATATATATAATAGTGTTTTATGCTTCCCTGTGTTTTTGAGTAATGCATTGATTTCCATTATATCCTCATACATACATAAAGTGAAGCTACTGGAGATTGCTAGAAACTCTTCAGACTTCTGTTCAGATAAACTTCTTCCTCTTTGTGAAAAGATGTTTCAAATACATTTTACTGACAGCAGCATAGACATGTCAGACTGACGTTGAAGAGCACTGCTTACACCCTTGTCAGTATACTCCAGAGAGCTAAGAATTACAGTGCATGAGCCGGCTCATTGATCATTTGAATTGGACTACGTCGTTTACGGACACCATTTAAGTCTGAAATCCAGAAAAAAACTAAATATGCCGTTGGTTTACATAAATATAAACTGTTTTACTTGCTGAAAGATTTTGATTCCACCACACTTGTGATCCAGATACACCTACCTGACAGCACAGTGGGATTCTTTACTGGCTTAGACCCCTCTGTGGGCTACAATCCAGTTGAGAAATATGCATATCTAGCACCCACCGCAGCTTGCGACTGAACATTGAAATGGGGGGCAGCACATTGAAGGAAATAATTGCACTAACATTTGGCTATTCGTACCTATGAATATATTGTCAGTGTTGGTAAGCCTTGGGTAGTGTAGCACCCAAATGCTTCATTGTCTAACAGGAATATGTAGCAAAAGGGAACTGCAGAAAAAAAATTTATAAAATGTATGCTAGATAAACTGAACAACTGAAAGTCTAGCTTTGTGTGGGCAACAATTTTCAATTCTGTCTAATGGTCCCTTGTGTGTCTGTTTTTAGGTGCACACATTCAGAGGTCCTCACTGGTGTGAATACTGTGCCAACTTCATGTGGGGACTGATCGCTCAGGGAGTAAAATGTGCAGGTATGTGTTATCTATTTGTCTGTTTAAACACCTTTTTAACATTTTCTTCTGTGATTTGTTTCAATCAAGGATCTTTACTCGAAGAGTACAATGGAGTGTTTTTCCACAAGGGCAATCCCATTAACTCATTTGAAACCATATCCTCAAACAGAACTAAAGCCTCATGTGTACAGGGAGAATGTACTCACAAAATATAAAAAATACTGTCCAACATTCTGCCCATGTGTATGTCGGTCTGTCGGACGCGCATGCTGGAAAACCAGCAGCCGACCGACTTCCGATCAGCGCTGTCAGCCAATGGCATAGAATGCTGATCAGAGTGTTTGGGGGGGAGAGGGCGTCCCCCCTGTCGGAACACAGCAGCTCAGCGGGGGGAGATCGCTGGGCTAAACATGCATGGTTGATGCAGCAGCTCCTGACCGGAACTGTCACTTTTTTTTTTTTTTTTTTTTTTCATGCAACCCAAACTCTAGTGTGTACCAGGCTTAAGGGGGACAAAAAAATAACTAAATTGTACCTAAGTGGTAGATGATAAAAGGTGATATCTATAAGTTTAACCCCTACTGGCCATATTAATCTGGCTTATCATGGCACAAATAAACAGTATTTAATAAAGACTTCACACTTAACTGCAGTGTAGGACAGGTAACATTTGCCTTAAGGCCCCACCTGGTAGTGCATTCACCATTTGAAAGTTATTTTTTTGTTTTTCCAGATGGTAGATATAAAAGCTGCCAAACTCTTAAGAGACTTTCTACTTTACCTCCTAGATGTATCCATTCCTGTTTTGATTGTCATGATGGACATAAAATAGGTCAGTTTGAGTCATTAGAGTGACTCCAGAATATGCTGCCTGAGTAGGCCATGTGGAATTGAAATGGATAGATCCAAGGGAATTGATAGCAATAGAAGTAGGTTCTTGGTGTTTATTCAATGTATCATCATATTGCCACTTAGTTCAAGTGGAATTCCAAGCAAAACTCTACCTAAAATGGGTGGAAAAGGGGTTGATATTTGCCCAAAACATACAGTTGCTGTGACAGCGTGGTCATTTAAAACCTTTGTGTTGTTGAAAACAACATGGTAGAATCCATCCCTTTTTAAAGTAAAACAGTTTTTTTCCATTTACTATCTTCAGCCAGCTGTTCTGCACCTTTTAAAGCCCCAATATATGTGGTGTTCTAATATGAAGACTTTAGTATGGACTCGTTTATTGAGTCCTATTGCTGACTAGCTAATGCTAGTGTATGGTTATGGATAGGATTTTCTCCAGTTTTAGTATATGTATGTAAATGTATTGCACAACAAATCGTGGACTTTTAGTTAAACCGGCTGAAAAGATAACTGTTATTTATCAGGACAGGTAACATTTGTAGTATTACTTATTTTCTGGCCAGTCTTTCAAGTTATGGAAACGGTAACATGAAAGCAGGACCACTAACCATAAGGGCTGGCTGTCTAATGACTAACAGCGTGAAACTTGACTTTTCATTTACAATCGCAGAACTTCAGGAAATTTAGAAAAAGAGACAAGTGCTTTGAAACAAATTTATTTTAACGCATAAAAGAGTATGGGAATCACAAAAAACATACTCCTCTATATGGCTGTAGCACTGTTTCCAACTGCATCTCCTCCTGCCGCCTCTAAGACCAAGAACTGAGCAATCGAACATCGCTAATCGTTTAGCTCTTGGTCCTCAGCCTGCAGAGAGCCAGGGACTGTCATTCACCGGCTCTCTGCTCTGCCCCTCCAGCACTGACTAGAGCACTGGGTTTGGAGCAGCTGGCTCAGTGCCTCACTGAGAGGCTGAGCCAGCTGTCGGTCCAGGCTTCTGGGTGGATGTTGACCATATGGTCCGGACCTTTTCAGAGCCTAGACCGGCTTTGTGATGTCAGCTGACAACAGGCTTTAACCCACAGTCAGCTGAAAACAGATCGCAGGAATGCAGAACTGACTGCACTTCTATGACCCACAGGTGAAGAACAGCCAAAAAAGCTTTGGCCATACATCTCCTTAAATTATGCCATTGTAGTAAATAAAAGGTGCATTGACGTATGGGCACCTTGTACATGTAAGATATTAAAACAAAAAAGTAATCTTGAAAGTTCTAGCAGTAGCTGTATATATGTGGTACTATGAGAACAAAAGAGCATGTTGCCATGTGCTGCAGATTAAGGGATAATGTTAATCAGTTATATGTCAGTGTACCATCTGTGTTTGTGTTCAGCCATACAACACATGTACTGTACCCTGGAACAGTCTTAAATGTTCCACATTTGACTGACTAAGAGGGGAACATATTCATAAAAAAAGCATCAGGGCATTATTTATTTTTAGATTCCACATGGTGTAACACATGGATAGATTTAATGTAATGTACTCTGTTGAGCTTGGAACAGTATAATTACATTTTAAAGAATCCTGTACAGGGCGGAGAATTTTCTAGACAGAAAAGTTTGGATGTCTGCAGGGGGCCCTTTCACACCAAATCCAGAGGGATGCATTTTGAACTGCACCCCAACTGCATAGACAGCTCAAAATCAAGGTAATCCTATAGGCCATAGTTCACATCTACTTGAATCTACTAGAAATGTGTAAATAAGTGTAGCGTAACCGGTATGTGAGTAAATACACACAAGTGAAAATACAACTTAATAACACAATGGAGTGTACCACATAATACTAAATATGTGAAGTATACTATAAATGCTAGTGTAACTCTACTTAATTATAAAGACAAACGCCTTCAATTGATGTGAACGAATAAAACAAAAATGCCAATAGTGTCATAAAGTCTGTGAAACCGCTTGTGTACTACTATGACAATTCTTCTGTCTTCACAGTGCTTCTGGTGACCCACCACCAACATGTGAAGTGCTCATTCACTTCAAATATCTGACCCCATTACAGAGTCAAATATGCCTTTAAGACACTCCTCCTATAAAGAATGCAGCTAGATCACCTTATTTTCCCATCCAGGGGTTTATCTGTCACCTTTTCATCTTTGGTCCTCAGTATGTTATATCATGAAGCAAATTGAAAACGCTATAGTGCTCGCTTATTCTCCCACATTTATTAAAGAAAAAACAGGATGAAAAACACTCACAAGAACATCGGGCTAACAGGCATGTAAAAACCATCAGCTCTCCACGCTGACACTGGTAATTCATGTATGACGTCACAGGCATCGACTCCTCCCACCCATACGCGTTATGCCCTCTGATTGGGCTTCCTAAGTAGGCCTGTATATATGTGGTACTATGAGAACAAAAGAGCACATTGCCATGTGTTGCAGATTAAGGGATAATGTTAATCAATTTTGTGTCGGTGCACCATCTGTGTTTGTGTTCAGCGATACAACACATGTACGTTACACTGGAACAGTCTTGCATGTTCCATGTTTGACTGAAAAGAAACACATTCATAAAAAAACATACAGGGCATTATTTATATTTAGATTCCACTTGGTGTAACACATGGATAGGTTTCATGTAATGTACTCTGTTGATCTTGGAACAGTATAATTGCATTTTAGAGAATCCTGTACAGGGCAGAGAATTTTCTTGACAGAAAAGTTTGGATGTCTGCAGAGGGCCCTTTCACACCGAATGCAGTTGGATGCATTTTGAACTGCACCCCAACTGCATAGACAGCCCAAAATCAAGGTAATCCTATGGGCATAGATAACATCATTGCCATGCAGTTCTGTGTAACCTAGAAAAACAGTAGTGCATGCTGCATTTTTCCGCACCGCAAATGCAGGGAATGCGCTTCAAACGCACTGCGCCCCTTTAAGCCAAGCAAGCCAAGCCCAAAGACTTGTAGAAAAATGCACTGCAAATGCAGCATAAAACTCATTCAACCGCGCGTCAAGGCATGTCGAGCACGCTCCAAATGCATGTAAACATGCAGTCAACAATGCCCAGTTATGTGCAGTTTCTGGTGTGAATGGGCCATTAGATTTATAGAAAGAATTTCTACATTCCTATTCCTATTTATAGGAAGAATCAATGAACTATGAGAGTGCTCATCAGTGCCCTTGCATTCATTCAGAGTTACAAGCCGTCAGCCATGGTGGATGATGGTACTTGTAGTTCATTAATTCACAGAACTCTAAATGAAGTGGCTGTGTGAGTGGAGCCCACGCGGCTGTACTGTTTTTTTGTGATAGCCAGTGCAGGTAGAAGATCCCCTGTCTGCTGTGACAGGGAGGGTGGGATTGGAAGCAAGAAGATGCTGGACAAGTTACACCCTAAATATGGGTGTAACATGTTCAAAAAGGTGCACCTATCCTTTAAGTTATTAAAATCTATTCTGATATGTTCTACTCCCCAGACCTTACACCATTTTTGTTGCCCATCTCTGGACTTGTTCGGTCTTATTAATATCTTCTTGTAATGAGGTCCCCAGCATTGAACACAATGAAATCTAAAAATCTACCGGTACATGGGGGATTTGGGACCCCCTCCCTCCTGCTGATGACCCCTCTAGTGAAACATCCAATTTACTCTTGCCACTGCCTGTTCACACTGTTTGCTCATTTTTGCAATCATCTGAAATAAGTACCCCATATCTTTTTTCTCTGGTAGTGTACCCCCAATGTATTCTGTCAAGGGATTATTTTTCATTTTTACATTTAGAAACATTGAACAGCAGTTTCCACAGACATGATGTCCACCGGTGGCCCGCGATCGTGGCATGGAGAGGCAGAGAAGGCAGAGAAGGCAAGGCGTTGTAAACAAGGCATTTCCCTGTTCTGCCTAGCAAAATGACCTGGATCTACTGCTCCCAGTGATCGGGAGCAGTGATCACTGTCCACTGAACCACCCAAGGGTTAAGCCCTAGCTTGTACAACTTTTGTATTAGATCATTGTGTAACTGTATCAACTGCTTTGCTGAAATGATATGACCACAGCACCAGCCTGGTCCAAAACATTTGTGATATAGGTAAAAAAAATTCAGCTGACACGATCTGCCTTCAGTTTCAACTCTCTTAGGCTGAATTTTTTTTTTTTTTTTTTTCATTTTGGATTGAGTAAGAAAGGGTTATAACCCATGTCTAGTTTTGCCATCTGTTCCCATTCACTTCCTGTCCCATAGCCAAAACAGAATGTGAGAGGAAATCCCTCAAAAATAAGGGAATTACTGGTTGTTACCAGAACTAGGGTCTCCGGAAGATTTCCTCTGTTACTGTTCCAGGGACAACCCAAAATGTGGGGTTTTTATTTAAGTTTTCAGTGATAACATTAAACATGACAAATAGATGGGGTGAACCTCCATAATGAAGACTCGGACAGCAATAAAAGCATTTTAGTTAAACTTGCAATAGACACACATTGACAAGTCAGAGGAGTGACTATTCCTCCTCCTGGAACAGTACAGATTTCCAGAGATGAGCAAGTTTGAAATCAATTCTGTTCTCTTCAAAAACCCACATATTCTGCAAATCTTGTGTCAAGCATGCATCTTATGTTGAATGCTCAGATGTAAAATATAAGCTTGTGTATTAATAGTTAAGCAAATATATTATACAAATCTAAAAAAAATAAAACCTCAGTTGAAGTGTTAAAAATATATTTAACAAAATGAATACAGTGTACTCCAAACACAACAGTTGTGCCCAACAATGCATTTAGGCGCACACACTCTTTAATTAAGACACCATACACTATGCTAACCTGTGCCTAATGAAGCATTCCCATCAAATCTGTCAATTTTGTGGACCTTGAGGCAACCTGGATGTTTAGATCCTATTCCAGCGTATAAATGTTGATCCTTTCATAGTTCTTATAGGGAATGAGCCATCTGCCATTAACGGTTCAGTAGTAATGTCAGGTGAAATCATGAATTCCTAAGTTTACTCATGTATGTAACAAAAATGTGTACACATTTTATTCAGTCCATGCCATTGTAGGTCATATTTTCAATGTTGCATATAAATTGCTTACACACCTTAAACATGATTGCCTTTTTGCCAGCTGCATATTGGAATACTCTATATACACGAATAGCCTCCAGTGGACAAGATGCAAATCCTTTTACATGGCATTGTAACTGCTTTTTGCTGTTCAAGGCTTTGTTTAACATTTGTACATGAGAAGTGTAGCAAGCAATCCATGGTCATTTTTTTGTTCTGAATATCCAGGAGTTATGAGAGCAGAAATCTGTTGAAAGAAGAAGTAGCTTTTGAAAAAAACAGGCATCCATACTCGCCGTAATGCTGTAGCATTTGTCCCATGCTGACTAACAATGAGCGATCACATGATCGCTGATTGCTCAGTTTTCAGTTTGCTTCAAGTGGAGAGCTGTGAGTGTCTGTCACTGCTCTGCTCCTCTAGCACTCAGTGGAGTGGCAGGCTAGGGAGGAGGTGGGCGTGGCTGGGTAAGGCTCTCGGCCGTACAGTGAAAGGCAGAGCTAGCTGTCATTCAGGCAGAGAGATGGATACTGACCATATACATAGGATCCTTCCTGAGCCTGACGTGGCTTTGCTTCATCAGCTATAAGCTGGCTCTAGGTCAAAGGAGTACAAAATTACATGTATTTCTGGGACCCACAAAAGAAATATGGACAAACAAAACTTTAGCCATACTTCTCTTTTGATTGCCAAGGTTAACTGCAGTTCATTGCTTTTTGTACCTTACTATTAGATAGGCAACTCATTTAAGTAAATTTGAGAATTATGCATTCTTCTTGTGGTACCTTACCTTTTAGGGGTTCATGCACATGTAAACTGTGGGCCCATTGTGGTCAGTATTACCCTGTTGCATTGAGCTGCATAAACCCTAAAGTAAGAAATAATGCGTTTGTGGTCTGATTTGTGCAGTAGGCATGTAAACGGTGGTAACGGCTTAAAGTCCACTGCCTAGTGCTTATGTATTCAGTCATTCTGAATGGCTAAAGGCATAAGTCATTCTATGCGACTGCCTACAATTTGTTTAAACCTCTCTGCTGGCCCTGAACGAGCCATTCACTAGGCAGCGGTGCAGGTTCTGAATGACTTTGGCCTTCATTTAGCCTTCATTTAACCAGAATGACTAAAGGCTGAGGTCATTCTGCACTGCCTAGTGAATGGCTTATTCAGAGCCTGAGGAGATGTAAACCTAAACTGAGTGTAGACAGCAGCAGTGGCGCATACTGACATAGGTGTGTAAACGTTTAGCAGTATGGACCATTTTTGAGCACACTTTATGCAGAAATTTGCCTGCCAGCAAGATCCTGCATACATCTCATTATTATTCCCATGTGCCTATGTACCTATGCTTTTCTTGAGCTTCCCCAGCAATATATGATGGGATACAGTCAAATTAATTGCAATTTGCTAGTTCCTGGTGGTAGTTTTTTTTTTTTTTTTCCCTACCACTTTGTAACCATTTTGTGTTAAACTTGGTTGCAAAGCTTGGCTACCTGTTGCCATTGACCTCAGCTTTCGCCATTTGTATGGCATTTATTACAGACGTATTTCGTTGAATATTGAATTTGCACATCACACGGTTACCTCCTAATATATATGTGTGAAGTTTCTTATGTGACCATTCCATTCTAATGACTGTTTAAATGAGCGCTAATGTGTATATGGTGATAAATAGCTTTCTTTCATGAAGTGTCTAAGCTAAATTTGCATCAGCTTGGAATGGTTTGGACTAATTTATGAAACGCTGAATCAAAGTGCAGTTCTTACCCTTAGCAACCATTTACAAAAAATATTTCAATTATTTAGAGAATGGAAGTTGCAATGGAAATGAGCCCCCAGTTGCTCTGTTTTTTTTCTGTATTTTGGAGGTCAGGACTGAAAGTTATATAGTGTAAACTTTAAATGGTTTTCCAAAATAAAAATTGCAGACAGAGTATTTTGACATTCCTAGTAATGCAGGTCCTCTCATCACTTATGTCATGGAAAATGTAGTGTGTTCAGGCAGTGTATCTAGTTTAGTCTTGTATGAAATGTTAAGTGTTCATGATTACGTGTTGTCATCCTTCAGTTCTTAGCACTGTGACAACCTTCTATGGTTGGCTCTATGTTCCTCCTGACTAGGGCGTTCCACTTCAGAATATGGCTCACGACCAGAATCCAAATCACTTGAAGCCTCCAAATTGCCATTGTACCTGAATGTTATAAAGCTGTCATTTTGTACACTTTGGCATTGTTAAGTTCAGACTAAATGCACATTTTCTATTGCAAACTTTCAGCGTGAATAGCTGTGATTGCCTTTCATTTTTAAGCAAGCTGTTTGGCAGGAAAAGAATTGTTCCTTGAAAGGTTAGCTGTGTACCGGCAATAAAAACCTCTCTGATCACGGTACCTACCTACCTTTTCAATATGCACGTGTTGGGCACACAACTAGTCATCACACTTAATATACTTTAATCAGGTAGATGGGCTTTTCCATTTAACTCTGTAACTCAACATAAGAAAAATAAATTAATGATACTTACAAGGCACATTCCTTTAAAGTGGATCTTCACTGAATCTGCGCTTTACAAACCAAACACACTAATTAATTTTAAATATTCAAAGCAAACTTCCCCACCCATCCATGTCTCCATGCTGTATTTCTTTGAAAAAATCACTTTGAAAAACAACCCCCTAGCATTTTTTTTGTATTTTTAAAGTCCTTCACACAGTACATACTGCTTAATGCATTGTAGTTTTCCTAGATATCGGTCCTGCTGACAGAATGACATTAAAGCGGACCTTCAGTAATTTTTTCATCTTTCCATCTATAAAATCTTCTGCCCTTGTTTTAACTTTGGTAGTAAAACATTTTTTTTCTGCCAGTAAAGACCTTATAACCCACTTCCTGTTTCCTAGTAAAAAGCCTAGGCTTATGACATCATGCACAGCTCTTTCTCACTCTCATGAGAGTTTGCCAGGAAGGGAGGGGGGATGAGTCATAAGAGGGCCAATGAGAGCTGCAGAGCTGGAGGTGTGCTCTGTGTGTCTGTGTAAATCAAGGAAGTGAACAGACAGCAGCTTCAGCTGCCCACAGTTAAAATGGATGCAGCCAGACTCAGTGGAGGGAGAATTCTGCAGCATATTTGACAAGCACAGAATCACAGTATTTATAAAATAATATGCAAAGTGGTTGGAGGGAAGCTTCAGAATGGCAAAGATGTTTTTATTACAAATTATGTTAGCAGACTGCAGTTTCTCTTTAAGAACAATTGTAGAAATTACTTTCACTAGTACCACAGTTCTTACTACCAATACATTTTATCTAAGCTGCCATCTGGTATTAGGAATTTTCTTTTTAAATTGCTCATTAGATCAGGTAGGTATGATCAAATATATCTTAATGTATTTATTTTTTTATTACGTGATGCACAAATGGACTAATAAAGCTTGCTTTCCGTGAACTTTAAAAAAAGTTTTTTTTTCCCCTAAATATGTTTTTAACTTTTAATGTTTTTATGGTTCAAAATGTTTTTCCTTACAGTATATTTGTATTTATGTTCTAGATTGTGGTTTAAATGTTCACAAACAGTGTTCTAAGATGGTTCCTAATGACTGCAAGCCGGACTTGAAACATGTCAAGAAAGTTTACAGCTGTGACCTCACCACGTTAGTTAAAGCACACAACACGAAGAGGCCGATGGTGGTGGACATGTGTATTCGAGAGATAGAGTCCAGAGGTGAGATCTTATGGAATTCTATCTCTGTGGGGTAGCGTAGAGTGACCAGGCCCTGGGTTATCATTCCTTCCAGGTGCCCTGACTTTTTGCCTTTTAGATGTACAATACAGTACACATTTAGATTTTTAATGTCTTATTTAAAAGCCACTGAAGAGTATTAAATTACATTTAGTACAAATCTGTACTTTGCACAAACACATTAAAACAAAAAAAAATGTTTTTATTTCTTGTTTTTCAAACTATGGATTTCTGTATCTTTTCTATGACAGGTTTGAATTCAGAAGGACTGTATAGAATATCAGGTTTCACTGATCTCATTGAAGATGCCAAAATGGCCTTCGACCGAGGTAGATTATAAATTACATTTTTAAAAATCTATGTGTCCATGTAGTCATGTCATGTCATGTTCATTGTGAATTTTTGTCCATACTGGTATCAGTTCTGTTGTTTGCAGAAGGACTGGTCTGCTTGTATTATTGGCCTGGGTTGATCTCCTCCTGAGGGATGATCAGCTGCAGTCATACCAGTCTAAAGTTATCCTGCACCTGGGCCACAGACCATTCTGAGCTGTAGTGGTGCTAATGCATGTTAATGGTAGCTTAATAAATCTCCTCAGGTAGAGATTGTTCTGTTAGTTACCTTTGTATACTTTATATGCTGTAGCTGAATTTTAATTCCAGTTCAGCTTTGTTTACCTTGGTGCAGATTATTCTACCTACTTATAGCCATTTAGCAATGGGGAACCAATATCACGACAATCTATGCTAAATTAATACATAATTGCACTTATGATATTTGGCAGAACAGCTCTAAAGCAACTCTGTCGTCATAGTAAAAAAAAAATAAATAAATTCACAGATTCAAATTCACAGGTAGTACTTTCATTTCCAGCAGGTGGTGAGTCAGTCTTCACTCTCTTATAGATGTTTAAATGCCCTGGGTATCCAAAACCTTTGGGGGTGTCAGATACCTTGTCCTTTGCTGCGTGCTTTGGTTTCTCCTGCCAGCCTCTATGACTACTTTGTCCTGTAGTGATGCAGCAGCTGGAGGAACCACAGTATCCAGGAACCTGAATATTGAATATCTCCCCCCAAAATATTATATAATTTCTGAAAGCGGCCATCATAGAGAATAAAATAGGTGGTGGTTGCAATTTTTTGTGTTACACGATATTAACGCGAAGGTTTGGGAAATGCAAAATGTCAGTAAAAATACATTAAAGGTAATTTTAGGGCCCACAAACACAATAAAGTATCTGAGGTTGTGCCAAGTAAATAGATACCCAGCATGTCAAACCTTTAAATTCGTGTGTCCGTGAAATGGTGACAAACTTCAGTACCCCATATTTTCCATAGACGACCATTTAAAACCCTTACATGTCATCAGTTTAGTGTTACTCAGGAGCACTGGTGCTAAAATTATTGCTCACTTCAACGTATGCGACAACATGTAACATCTGTATTGCAATCAATGTTTTTGTGCGTAGGCGCCCTACAAGTGCATTTACATGGTATTTGGGGGGGGCCTCAACATTTTTGTGGGTGGGATTTTATGTGCTTGGCTGTAACTTTCTTATTTTTACAATTTTTTTTATATTTTTTTGGCAAAAAAAAAAGTTTTCATCACATTGGGGACCAAAAGTTGGAAGCAATTGGGCAGCTGCATAGCCAACCGATCGCTTCCATCTGACAGCCAGCAGTCGGTTTGTCAGATACACACACACACTCAGCTGCAGCCACCGGGGCTGTGTGTAAAACGCCCCACTGTCAAGCACATACCACGTACGGCCCTGGCAATGAAAGGGCTAAACATCACCTTTTACGGGGTGTTTGTTAATTAATCAACTGTTGCAAAAAGGTCACGTTATCTCTTCTTTTGAACTTGCACAGCGTTAAACTTGATTTAAGGTGGTCTCACAATAGTATATGATAACTGCTTTTCTGTTTTAGATGGTGAGAAAGCTGACATATCTGTAAATGCCTATGAAGACATTAACATTATAACTGGTGCACTGAAACTGTACTTCAGGGAACTTCCAATCCCACTGATTACATATGATGCATATCCCAAGTTCCTCGAGTCGGCAAGTAAGTAAAGGCACTGTGTTCAACAATGGCCTCATTTTTAACCTACTTATAAATACTTATGTATAAAGTGATAATGTGAAACCTTCACCATCCCCTTGGCCACTCTCTCACCTTGGGTGTTTGACCCTCACTACAAAGGTCTTAAGCGTGTATCCCTTTAAATCCAGGGTCGGGTTTAAGTATTCATTATTCGATCCCATCAGTCAGGCATATACCGGGCTGGTATGCTCAAAAATAGGGAAACCTTTAGTTCTCTCCACAAATTAATTTATTAACATAATCAAAATAGAAATAATACACATGAAGGAAAAGTAATGACTCCCTTATGAAGTGCAAGGCATAGAGAAGAACTACTGCTGCCTGCGTGTCATACTCTGAAAAGTCACTGGCTAATCCTTCACCTCGTGCAGCCTCAACACAGTGCAGCTTCCTCCCACAGTGATTGCTAGACTCCGCCCAACATGTTTCATCAGTGTTGACGTCATCTGAGGCTTCTTTGTGTTGTGTGGGCTGAAGGAGGCTTAGCTGGTGGCTTTGCAGAGTGAGATATGCAGACAGTGCTGCTTCTTCTCTATGCCTTGCACTTTATCAGGATGTCATTACTTTGCATTCATGTTAGTTGATTATCATAAATTAATTTGCGAAGAGCACTATATGTTTCCCTTTGTGTTTTTGAGCCCACCGGCCCAGTATATCCCTGACTAGTTGAATACATTCATGAATGCTTCAACCTGGATATGCGCTTGAGACCTTTTGTAGCGCAGGCCAAACCCCAAAGGAGATGGTGAAGGTTTCACTGAAGGTTTGCATATTCTCACTTAATGCATAACAATTTCTGGATTCCTTTTTAGTTTTGGACTAAAATTTATACTTCTAAATAAATCATCACCAGCATTTTTTAACACAGGTTTCCTTTAACCACTTCGTGTCTGGGGGAGTTTAATTTTTCAAACACATGTTAAAGGATAAGTTCACCTTTGTGAAAATGTTACATGTTTCACCTGTTTTTAGGGTGGAACATGTAACATGTTCCCACTGCTGCAATTGCTCCCCGACCTACCGCCTCTAGTGACAGCAGGCCAGGGATCTTGTCCCTTTTTAAAAAAATGTGGCCGTGCTGGACTTTGCCCACCTGGTTGAGTGATTCATTCACAGAGGGGAGAACTACAAGTACCAAACATCCTTTGCTGTTGTCTTGTAGTTCTCAATTAACTACCAAGGCGCTGTTCATTGTTTCTTCCTGTTGGCATGTAACTGCCTGCCCTTATAAGGTATGAGCAGACAGTCTGCAGGAGTCCTGCATGCCCCCCACGATCTGCTAATTGCAGGTGCAATATTTCTAGGCTCCTAGTAAAAATGATAATAAATGCACATTTTTTTTACCTGCAAAAAGATGTGCATTTATTTATTTTTTTACATATCCTTTCAATACAGAATTTTTTACTAGAACACTGCTTGGAACACCCAAGCGTTATATATATCCTGAAAGCAGAGGTCCTGGAGAATAAATGGGGGCAGTATTTGTAAAGCTGTTTATCAAATTCATATTTTCAGTAAAAAGTATACTAAAACAAATTTTTAGTGTACAAAACCCTGTACCCAATTTTGGGTAAAATGTAAAAGGTGGGTTTGTTTTGAGTAAATAGATACCAAATATGTAAAAACTCAAAATTGAAAGCTGTCCAAGGAATGGTGAAAAACTACGGTACATAAAACTTTTCATAGGTGATTCTTTAAAAACCTTTTGCAGGTTACTGTAAAAGTGCTCGAGTAGCTGTAGAGCTATTTGGATGACTTTTACTGAACTGCTGTTTGCCAGCTGAAAAAAACACCTTATTTGCTGCAGCCTGTTTTTAACCACTTCAAGTCCAAGACATTTTAAGTGATGATGTGAAGCGGTTCATATACCTGCATGCTTTTTTAAATGTCGAGTGGGACCAGAGCTTTCAAAGGTAAACCACCAAAATCTGGGTAAATTATATATACTGCATGCTTACAGGGTCCTGGTGGTTTTGATATCATTGTTGCAGTAGCAGCCAGTCTACCATTGCTGCATTTGATGAGTTTTGTGACAAGCTCCTTCAAGTCTATCTTTTGATGGGAAAAATGAAAAAAAACTGAACTCCTGGATGGCTTGAGGAAGAATCAAAAGCTCTTGTTAAGATTTTACTCTTCTGTGTCCCCATCAAAAAGATTTTCCTCCAGGTTCTGAAAGAGTTAATGAAAGTCTTTCTTCAATTATCTAGAGGCTGTGGACCCTGACACACAGTTAGAAGCTCTTCACGAAGCTTTAAAGCTGCTACCTCCTGCACACTGTGAAACACTGCGATATCTCATGGCCCATCTGAAAAGGTAAATCGCCCAGAAAGCTTTGAATTCTGCAGTCAATTTGACATTCTACTTTAAAAGAAAAGCTATTGTTGAGCTCTTTCCAGTTCTTCTTCCGCAGTAGTAAGAGATGATGCCATGCCCACTGGCAGTGAAGCTGGTTTTCTCATTGCCAGGCTCCCCAGTCTCTTCAAACATTAGATGCCAATTGGTCACACTGTGCTACATGATACATCCACCGTAATCCCTTTTCTTTATCGTTTATAGCAGACCCACTCCAGAGGATGTGCTACAGACAAGATAACAGAATTAGCCAATGCAATTATTGAAATAAAATTACCTATTTTACACTACACATATACAAATACAGTTCCTACACAAGCCCAGCTTACCTTGGTGGTTCAATTCCCAGGACTGAAAGTGTTTTGATGATTAGCAAATAAAGAAATTTACTTCAGTCTATGTACATCCCAGCCAAAAATCATTTCTGGCATGAGTAAACTCCACTGTTATGCACTTTGTTGTAATAAGGGATACCAAGTTTGTAAACTCTTAAGAACTAAAAATACAGAAATGTTAATTTGATGTAGGTTTTGGGCACTGATAATTTGGCACTTTTTAACTGGGTGCTGAAGGTTTTTTTTATAGCACTCCATTTTTTCTTTTATTGATGTTTGTATTATAATGACATTATCAATTCAAAAGCCCCTGGAGGTTTCGGGTTATTGTTAGGGGTTAGGTTGAGATTAAGGGTTTATGTTCGGGTCAAGGTTTAGTTAGGAACTTGCTTGTGATAAATTTTTTAGGTTGCAACAATGGCCATCACTTTTCTGCTTTTGTAACTTACTCGCTTGCTAAAGCACTGGAGAATTTGCTTCCCAAAGAGGGATCAGGTTCAGAGAGGCACCCTGCTTGTTTGGCTAAAGCAGGAGCAATGTCATTTGAGTAGGTGAGTGACCTCTTAGTGATCCAAATGCTGGCATGTTGCTGGCATCAGGACCAAGTCACACCAGCAATCCTAGGTGTAAATACTATTCATGTTGGAAATGTAGGCACACAGGTTTCTATCCCCAAATCTACCAAACCACCTTGCACATGGGCTTCATAATTCAATGATGTTTATTTAGGAACTGGTGACGTCCACGTGCAAGGCGCCAAAAACTGTGTGTAAAGACCTGAGTAATGTTGAGTATAGGCGAGTAAAGGTGCGTAAGCCTATAGACAAGTAAAATTCTTCATTGCCAGTATTGTAATATACTCATTTATACTCGTGTAAACATGCTTATAGATGAGTAAACACGTCTATGCGAGTAAATTACTGCACTGAAATGAAGAATTTTCCACCTTTACTCTGCAATGTCCCATAGACAACAATTCATCTCATTTCAGATCAGTAAATACTCTGCATGTGTGCAAGAGACCTTACAGTCACATACAGCTTCACTTCAAATGTAACTGGTTACATGTTTGTTACACTGTTTTTTTTGAAGGTTATAAAATATAAGCAAGATGTAAGTAAAAATGTATTTAGAAAAAAATGCAAATTTTATAGTATAAAAGGAAGACCATAGGACATCATTATTGTGTTTCTTTCACACAATATTGTACAGTTTTTATTTTTGCCTATGTCTAGGAATTTCATGCTATATGGCTGCTTTTCACTGTTCATTTATACGATATAATTCAGTTATACTGTTTGCCTACAGGATTAACGCTGAGTTTTGAAAACTGCTGCAATTCAGCATTTTAACTTGCTAGAAATGTTTTAGTTGGTGCATGCTCAAATTCACAGATCAGAAGACCTGTACCTTACAGGAAAACCTGTATCATACTGAATTACTGGCATTCATTAGTGGCTGCTTGATGCTTTGCCTAATTGCAATGAGCAAGTTCTAAAACCACAGAGTAGGTAAAACATCACATTCAGCTGAAAATCACTTGACAAATGATCTGGGTCATTTTTTTGTTATATAACATAGCTTGGGAGCTTATTATTTTATATTTTACCTTCACAATGCAAGATTTTGTTTGCAAAGCTGTTGTATTTTGACTATGTTTTGGGCCAGCTCATGGGAGCAGACCTTGTTTGTTTTTTGACTTGTGGTCGGCTTTATTCAACCTGTGAATGAATTAGTTTATTATCTAAATTTAGAGGAAAAAAAAAAAAAACTCGCCCAAACCTTCCTTAGACTCGCACCTGCATTCTGTCTCCAGAGAAGTAGTCATTGAAAGCTACAGCAGTAGTACATTGGTAACTATGGCATTCAAGGGCGACAATTATTTGTTAAAGTACAATATATAGACTCTAAGTAGTAGTGGCACTCTTGCATTTCAGCATGACACGTCTAATTAACACAAACTCGTCATACAAAATGAGCTCTCTGTCTCTTGCTGTCAGACAGCCTCTGCTTCCTCTGCTCACAAGTCCTTTGGCCATAACTTAGACAAAAATGAGTCAGTGTCCTAGCAACACATAATAGGACCTTCCCATTGAATAATGTCACAGCCTGCGATAAACTCAAACTGAAAAGTACACACTGCTTTGGGGGGCACAAGGGGGGTTATTTGCATGTTCTGGTTTGCTTGCAATGTCCTACAGATAACCCTTCATTTAGATGCACAGCAAGTATAATGAGATGTAATTTTGTATTCCCTGCAGGGTAACTCTTCATGAGAAGGACAATTTAATGAACGCAGAAAACCTTGGCATAGTGTTTGGACCAACTCTCATGCGGGCACCAGAGCTAGATGCCATGGCAGCACTAAATGACATTCGTTATCAGAGACTGGTGGTGGAAATGTTAATCAAAAATGAGGACATTTTATTTTGAATAAGGAAAAAAACATGAACTGTATCCTGGAATATGAAGGATTGTTTTGCTGCAAAGATGAGCAAACTTTTCTGGCCAACTCCCTTATTTGAATTGTGCCTAGCTGTTGAAGGGGCAGCCATTTTGTGACTGATTCAATGTTTGAGACAGAGAAATAGTTTTACACACACTGCCCCTTGTAACTGGAAGCATTTAAAGAATGAAAGTCTGCTTCGCCTATGGCAGCCAATCAGCTTCTCTTTCACTTTCTAATCTGTGCTCATGGCATGCGTTTCAGCTCCCTAAAATAGCGTTCCTGTATTTTTGGAGTCTGATTTAATCAGCAAAGTTAGTTATCATACTTGGTTTTATAAAGAAGCCAGTAGAATAGTTAGGTTCCCTTTAAAAATGTATTACATGGAAAAGCAAATTATTGATTGCTATGGTCAACCTCTCTGTGGCTGGGTATACTTGTTGGTGGAAGATGGTGTTCAATGTTATATTTGCCTATCTAGAAAAACTGCTGATCCATAGCCGTGACAATGTTTCCCCAATTGGGATTGGTTAAAAAAGGGCTCACTGACATGGGACAGGAGACCTGTATATCACCCAGGATTCTGATATCTGCCAGCATAGTCATAGCAGTCTGCATTCATTTTCCTAATAATTGGTGCAGTCAGATATGCACAATTTGATTCTGATTTGGACTTTGGTGGGTCAAGGATGCACTTTTGTCCATTTTTCTTATCCGGTATTTTATGGTTGCAATTCAGTTGCGGTGCATGTGAAAAACCGCACGCTTCATCACAGAGATGAACAAAGGTTTTTGAACGTGCATATCTAGTAAGGTGCAGCACTCTGGTATTCTGGTATAGTTTACTGCTTGTGTAAGTGAGCCCTTACTATCATTGATACAGTATGACCAATTCATGGATGAGGTCCAAAATACCTCCATTATGGTCAATGTCAGGCACTGACATAACCGACTGAAAGCATGACATTTAAAACGTAACACTTGCTCTTACAGTTTTCAAAATGTAATAGGATCCATGCTTGTTGGGCAAGTGCTGCAACAGAGCACATGTCAAAGAAAATCTGTGCCCTGTATTGAAGTTGTAAGATCCATGGTACTGTCATACAGGAAAAACACCAAGCCACTTTAAAGTAGCAAGACCTCAGAACTTGGGCACTTTACATACTCCTAATCTTTAAAAAAAAAATTTTTTTTTTTTTCCACTCTCGGACAGCTTCAATCGGGGTAAAGGTTTGTGCACATGGGTATTTAGGATCTGAATTTAGAAAGCATTTTAAAAGGGTCTTGAGCACAGGGGTTGAAATGTGAATTGAATTAAACCAGGTAGTTTAGGTTGGTGTTTTCAGTTGAGGTGCTATCAAAATGATGTTGAAAAGGTTAAACTTTAGTTTTAGGTAACAACTGATGATCAAGTGCAACCTGCCAAACCATTGCTGTTTACCAACAGGCATCTCCAACAGCCCTGCACTTCACTTTAGTTTTACCCTACATAGTAATTAAAGTGATATTAAAGGCTCTTCTTTTTTTTTTTTTTTTTTTTTTTTTTTAAATAACAAACATGTCATAGAGCAGCCCCGATCCTCCTCAGGTCCTTCGCTGGCACTCTTAACCCCTCCCTCCTGCCAAGTGCCCCCTAGAACAAGCAGCTTGCAATGGGGGCACCCAAACAGGCTCGCTCCCAAGCCGAGGTTCTATGTGTCCATTTACACATACAGCTTTGGCTCAGCCCCGCCCCCTCTTTCTCCTCATTGGCTTAATGGCAGTGATTGATTTGAGCATTTAGAACCACTTTAAAATGTTACTAGTGAGCACCATTGGAGCCCCAAATCTCAGGGTGCTCTGGTATGCTTTTATAGACCAGCTCTACTGGTTGACAGTGTGGCCTTGACTCCTTCACCTTTCTATCGGCCCATCAATGTGATGCACAGCCTCTATGGTGAATAGTGAGACAAAGGGCTAAGGCCTAGCTAGCTATCGACCATAGCTGGTGTAAGTTTCCTTACCAGAGAACACCAGGGTTTGGGACCCCTGGGCTGCTTGGATGTTAAATGAAAATAAGCATCTTTTTAGCAAGTTAAATGTCTCTTCAGGCTTGCTTGCAATGCAGTGTAGTATTCATAAATGCATTTACTCTTGTAGGTCCAAATTTGTTGCTTTTACCTCTATAGCCCATGTACACAAGCCTTAAGCTGGCCATAGTGGATAAAACCTCAGCTGGTTCAGCCAATGTTCTATCCATCTATGGGCAAGCTGGTTGTACTGAAGTCAATCTGTCGATGGACTTCAGTATAATCAGCCAGTCTGATTTTTTTTTTTTTTTTTTTTTTTCATGCGATATTTGCAGGGGGAATGGAAGGCTCCCCGCCCGCAGAACACAATAGCGCTGCGGGAGGGATTCCCCCTGACACTGACTGTGTTGAAGGGGGAATGGAGCAATTCTCAAGCAATTTTTCTTTCCTTCCACCCGTGATGGAAGGAAAAAAAAATTGTATGGTCTGTGGCCTGCCCAAGTAGTAGTTGTGTAAATTTCTTTGTCATGCGCATACTAATCCAGCCAACAAAATGACTGCCTCCACTGTGCTGAAGCTAAGGGGGTATCATTTTACCATTGCTTTTTGTGTACACAGACCAGAATACGTTTTAATATTGTTTTAACCGTGGCAATCAATTATATTGTAAAAGCAGTGATGTCCATTCTGTGCCATTACTGCTGAGTGTTTACAGTGTAACCAGACTTGTAAATGACTGCATGTATGTCTCCGTTTTTGTCGGAGATTTCTTCTAGCTAAACGGGTCGTGACTGTAAATCGGCATGTTTTTCCTCCTGGAGTGAGATTATTGTGATTCTGCCTTTTATGTTCTGCATAATCCGATTAGGATAATGATTTTGTGAAACGGTTCTTATCCCTCATAACATTTGTATTGCACACTTTTTTTCCTTTGAACTTTTTTTTTTTTTTTTTTTTTTTTTGTTAGTGTTGTCCATTTTTTGTTGCATAATTTTCTGAAATCAAGAACGTGAGTTTTTATAATGTTTACTGACACTTTGGCATGGTGACAGCAGCTGCTGTTGCATTTTATTTTTTTAAATGTGTTTTTCATCAGGCATGCACCTATTAATTTATTAAACCTAGGTTTTAGGAAACAGTCTGGCTTGTGTTCTTATTTTACTCTGTGTATCTGTATAAGGACAGAAGATTTCTATGTTGAGATGGGTCACAAGAAAAAGGAGGAATTAGAATACTTATGAGTTCAAGAAGGATTTCAGGCACACCTTACCACAGAAGTTTTTAAAAACATTTTAAAGAGGCCAGGTTTTTAAAAAATACAAAATGCAAGTTTTTCTCATCCATTAAGATACACAGGAAGTCCTTAACCTTTCTGTTTAAGGTTCATAGTTGCTGAAGTGACCATGAGCTTCTACCAAAAGGAAATACAGAAGATGGTAGGCTTAGGCCCCTTTCACGCTGAGGCGATGCGTGTGTCAGGGGTGAAGCTTGCTATTTTTAGCGGGGCGCTTTTACCCCCGCTAGCGACCGAGAAAGGGTTAAAACCACCGCAAAGTGCTCCTGCAGCAACGCTATGCTGGCAGTATAGCCGTGCTGCCCCATTGATTTCAATGGGCAGGAGGGGTTTAGGAGCGCAGTATACACCACTCCTTCACTGCTCCAAAAATGCTGCTTGGAGGAGTTTTTTCAACGTCCTGCAAGCGCACCACTCCAGTGTGAAAGCACTCATGCTTTCACACTGGAGACACAGGAGCGGCTCTATGCAGGCGCTATTTTTAGCTCTGTAGTGCCTGTAAAGCACCTCGGTGTGAAAGGGGTCTTACTGAGCTGGCCATACAAATGAAAAAAACTTTTCCACGCCTTTTTTTTTATGCCTCTGTGCTTTAGGCAGTCACTTATAACCCTTCTGGGCACTAGTACAACTGAGACAGGGGGGATAAGCCCCTAAAACATGTCATCATGGCAACCCACTATGTGATGTGTGGGAGCAAGCTATGATTCAGTCTAACAAAGGGACATCGGTATACCTTTCCTCGGAGGCCTGGAAGCGATTAAAAACTCCTGGAGCTGGAGTGTTCTGTCTTGCAAGCTTGTTGGTTAACAGTGCAGAAGAAGGATTCTACTGGCGTTTACCAGGCTGTTAATGGCTTGTCTTTAGCCATACATCTGTGAAAGGCACACACCCCCACTGGGGTTATGTAAGTGAATATTGTTTTGAATTATTTGTTAAGTAAGTTTTTTCTTTTATGTTCATTGATGGACACATCTCTGCTATTTTTGACCCTAGAGTTTATAGCCCCACCTACAGGAGTAGGACACTAGGCAGAAAAATAATACAGCAGCGCCTCTGGGCAGTCCTAAATCGTATAAACACCCTGTCTGCTATAGTTAAGGCAGTTATTTCTGCCTAGTGTTTCAGGAGTAAGAATCTACTTTCCTTCTGGGCCCTGTGGTTCCATAGTTTTTTGGGGGTTTTTTTTGTTTTTTTTTTAAATTTCATTTTTTGTTGCGGAGAGCTTCAATCAACAGCAGTGCTGGGCGATGGTGTGGATAATCTAGATGCAATGGGTCGTTCCAGTCTGGCCACCGCATACATGCAGACCTTTAGCTATGCACTGGGTTTTGTAAGTTTGCCCACTTGCAAAGAAATTAAGGGTCCATGATTTTTATCATAGGTGTAATTTAAATGTTAGAGACAGAATATCAACCAAATATCAAGAAAAACACACATTGTACAAATGTTAAACTGAGTTGCAGTTCAGTGAGTAAATTTAAGTATTTGATCCCCTACCAATGTGACTCTATAGGACCTGAGTCTGGTTCTCTGCTTCAGAAACCACTATTTGAACCCATTACTCGCCCACAAGATACTTTTCCTTGTAGCAATCATCTTTAGTAGGTGAATGCGTGTGTTGTCTTGCTAAAAACTTTGTTTTACATTGGGACAAGGTGGTGTTGAGGCCCAGGACTTCTTTCTTGCCTAAGGTAGTTTCTGCTTCTCATCTCAACCAGGACATTGTTTTCCTGTTCTTTTATTAAGCTTCTGTTCACCAAAAGGAAATTTACTTTATTTTCTGGATATAGCTCAGGCTGTGCACATCTATTTCTCAATAAATATAAAAATATGTGATCACACTGCCTCAAAAAATCAAATATGGTAACAACTGCAAAGTGACAATACATAACTAAAAACATAAATATTTCATATGGTTAAAGTGCCAGTGCAAACTATATGTCAGTGAGCATGCATATAAGAAAAATTGAGCAAAAAAGTCCACTTAAAAAATGAGTTTGAATAATTTTATTATTAACTGTGCAATTGAGAGAGCCTCTATTCATTAAAGTGCTTTACAAAAAAACTACATGGTGTTTCGTCAATTTCCAACTTGTGCTCCTTTCACCAGGTGAAGTGCAAGCTCACCTTCATTTTAGACTCCAAAGGGTCAACTAAATATGTAAGCAAATCAATCTAAAGTATAAGATCCTGGTGCTGAGGTTCCTTTTTAAGAGCAAAAGAGTTCCCTCTCCAAGAAGGTTGGAGATGGAACAGCCTCCAATAGTGCAGTACCTGGCTTACTACATTCAACAAACCGCACAGACCCCGCTTCATAAAATACATTCACATTTATTTGATAAAAACAAGCAAGTAATGACACCCAGCATCTTGCGTGATCCTGTGAATACTCCCGCCGCCAGGCTCAACCTCTATGCGTTACGCCACCAGCACACATGGCTTCATCTGGATATAGAATAAAAAATATATTGTTAGTTTGCATACACTTTAAACAATTATACCAAATGTATGTACAGTGCCTTGCAAAAGTATTTACCCCATTGGCTTTTTACCTATTTTGTTACATTACAGCCTTTAGTTCAATGTTTTTTTAATCTGAATTATATGTGATGCATCAGAACACAATAGTCTAAGTTGAAGTAAAATTGGAAAAATGTATGCATAAAACTATTTTTCAGAAATAAAAAACTGATAATTGGCATGTGCGTATGTATTCACCCCCTTTGTTATGAAGCCCATAAAAAGCTCTGGTGCAACCAATTACCTTCAGAAGTCACATAATTAGTGAAATGATGTCCACCTGTGTGCAATCTAAGTGTCACATGATCTGTCATTACATATACACACCTTTTTGAAAGGCCCCAGAGGCTGCAACACCTAAGCAAGAGGCACCACTAACCAAACACTGCCATGAAGACCAAGGAACTCTCCAAACAAATAAGGGACAATGTTGTTGAGAAGTAAAAGTCAGGTTAGGTTATAAAAAAAAATCCAAATCTTTGATGATCCTTAGGGCATCGTCAAATCTATCATAACCAAATGGAAAGAATATAGCACAACAGCAAACCTGCCAAGAGACTGCCGCACACCAAAACTCAGACTGGGCAAGGAGGGCATTAATCAGAGAGGCAGCACAGAGACCTAAGGTAACCCTGGAGGAGCTGCAGATGTCCAGAGCAGAGACAGGAGTATCTGTTCATAGGGCGACAATAAGCCGTATGCTCCATAGAGTTGGGCTTTATGGCAGAGTGGCTAGAAGAAAGCCATTACTTTCAGCAAAAAACAAAATGGCACGTTTTGAGGTTGCGAAAAGGCATGTGGGACTCCCAAAATGTATAGAGGAAGGTGCTCTGGTCTGATGAGACTAAAATTTTACTTTTTGGCCATCAAAGAAAATGCTATGTCTGGCGCAAACCCAACACATCACATCGCCCAAAGAACACCATCCTCACAGTGAAACATGGTGGTGGCAGCATCATGCTGTGGGGATGTTTTTCAGCAGTCAGGACTGGGAAACTGGTCAGAGTTGAGGGAAAGATGGATGGTGCTAAATACAGGGATATTCTTGAGCAAAGCCTGTACCACTCTGTGTGTGATTTGAGGCTAGGACGGAGGTTCACCTTCCAGCAGGACAATGACCCCAAACACACTGCTAAAACAACACTTGAGTGGTTTAAGGGTAAACATTTAAATGTGTTGGAATGGCCTAGTCAAAGCCCAGACCTCAATCCAATAGATAATTTGTGGTCAGACTTAAAGATTGCTGTTCACAAGCGCAAACCATCCAAGCTGGAGCAGTTTTGCAAGGAGGAATGGGTAAAAATCCCAGTGGTAAGATGTGGCAAGCTCATAGAGACTTATCCAAAGCGACTTGGAGCTGTGATAGCCACAAAAGGTGGCTCTACCAAATATTGACTTTAGGGGGATGAATATTTATGCACATTGACTTTTTCAGTTATTTTGTCCTATTTGTTTGCTTCACAATAAAAAAAAAAAAAAAAAAAAATCTTCAAAGTTGGGGTGAATACTTTTGCAAGGCACTGTAAATGATCAACAAGATAATGTGTAAAATAAAGTATGTTGTACGATCATTAAATTAAACAAAACTGGGTATTTAAGAGGAGTGTAACTGGGTTAGGATAATCTCAATAAGCGTATATTGATTGGTTTGCGCAAAAGTAATCGCATCTACAAACTGCGGGATATATTTATTGCATTGGGGTGATCAAAGAGTCAACTGTGTGCCTAGCCAGTGTTTACTGTAGGCGAAGGCATGGATCCATGTCCTTGCTTTTCAGGAACACAGGATCCATGCCTTCCCTACTGACAATCTGCATTGTTTACATAGAACAGTCAGCGGGTGACGGCGGACATCGAGTCTGTGGTACCCGCCTCTGGGCTCCTGCTATGTGTAATCGCAATGGGAGTGAGCCGCACGCATGTGCACTCCCTACCCGGAAGAGCCAGATCACGTATATATACGTGATGCAATGCAGATATTTGCCAGCACACCATGGATCGACAAGATAGCTCCAAACTGATTTTTTTTTTTATCGCATGATCACATCACAAAGTAGTAGAGCTGCGTAGGGCCCCTTCATCAGGCATGTGGATGCGATCATGCAATAAAAAATCTGGAGGCTATCTTGTCGATACATGGTGTGCTGGCAAATATCCGCATTGTAACTTTTTGAAACAGTTTCCAGCTGGTCATTTGCTGCAGCACCCAAATCCTTCTGAGCTTTATCCAGGAACATGTGTGATGGGAATAAGAAGTATTACTAGTATTTTATATACGTGATCTGGTGCACAGGTGCCGCCCTGTTGCAGAAAAACTTGTTGGCTGTATCTTTTTTTTACTGAAGTTGGCTGTAGCTTTAAACAAGCTTTTGGCTGACTTTTGCAAGGGTCAAGCATTGCTGAATCTTGGTAAGCTTGCTTGGGTAGAGTAAGAGAGTTCAAAATGTATGTTTGTTTCTTTACTAGCACCATTAAGATGTTTCCCTGCTTTCTGTCCTCATAATGTGAAAGGAGGAGAATGTATGGGGTGATCTCCCTAGCAGGGACCTGCAGAAGTCATATCACTCTATCCAAAAAACTATAAAAAATGGCTGTATTTAGACTGTATAAAGAATTTACATGTTAAGTAATTTTATGATTTCAAATGAAAAAGATCAGCTTGTAGTCTATTACCCTAAGTACAGTACGGCCCACTTAACATTTGTTGTAACAATTACACCACCTGGATTTATTCCAAACTGAATTGTGCAATAGGGTGGATAGGCATAAAAATAATTTGCTACCCCTAGGACAAAACCTTCCAGATGGCCACTCGATGCTGGAATTAGATAATCTGTTCTGTTATCACAAAGTCCAGGCGTAAACACTTGTATGGATTCACATATATACTTTTGGTATGTTAACTTTTCAAAACTGACAGCTGGGTACCCAAAATGCAATTGTATCGGATGCATCAAAATGCTTTAAGTCATCTGTTGTGTTTTTTGTTTTTTTAAGCATGGATGAAATAAAACATAAGCAATCAGAATTCCTTTTGGATAAGTAAAGAATAATGCTGATCAGTAGTTAGGGTTCACATCACTTTAAATGTTTGCCTTCTAAAATACACCTTATGGAAATTGAGCACAAGTCCCCAACAGAAAGCTGACAATTTTTATTTATTTTTTGGTGGGAGGGGTTCGCTTTACAAATTCAAAAGTGCATATTTACATAAATCCCAGCTCCCATTTTAAAAAGTCATGCCGGAATTCATTTTCCCAGTTTTCTTCTAAATTGTGTCTTTTAGGGAAATCACAGTGACTTCTTTGGGATTTCCCATGAGCTCAGATTGTCTGCTCTTTCCTGCCTCCCCCTACAGCAAAACGTCATTACTGGTAAATCATCACAATGTTAACCGAAAAAGTTTTTAGAAACTGAAAATGTATCTTTCAGTATGTTTGGAATATGGCTCAGCACATATAGGTTTTGTAAAGCTGAAGTCCAGAAATGTTTTTTCTGTATAGTTACATTGGTCAAGCTTGGACCAATGTAAGTATGCATACTCCATATCTGGCTGATTCCTGTGGAAGCAGAGAAGAAGAGTAGCCGCCGCTACTACAGTGATCTTTCTGTTTTCCAGGTCCCGAAGGGCTGCCTTCCTGCATAGTGACCACAATGGGTCGCTCCCTTGAAACGGATGCCATTTAGAGAACGCATTGTATTTTTCTCAATACATACAAGTCATTCTTTAATTTGACAAATTAAAGATTCATGACATCACTGCCCTACCTCATCCAATCAAAGAATACTTTGCATTCACTGAGAAAATGCAAAGCGTTCTTTAAATGGTAGCTGTGCCAAATGGGTGACCCTCTATGGTTACTGTGCAGGAGGGTTGCTGCTCTGCACAGGATCAGGAAGACGGTGAGGATCACTGCAGTGGCAGTAGCTACTACAGTGCATCTCCGCTTCCACAAGGATCTGCCAGGTATGGAATATACATAATTACATTGGGCCAAGTTGGACCAATGTACCTCTGCAAAAAAGAAAAAAAACCTATAGCTGGAATTCAACTTTAGGCAAATCATTTTTGTGAATCCGTTGCAAACTTTATCTGGAGATCCTGCCAGGACACAGTACTTGTTACGTGTTGCAGGCTCTTTGATTTCACTGGGAAAAAGTCGTGACACTGGGAGACTTAGTCAAGCTCCAGGGAGACCACCCTGAAATATCTTTGGCTCCCCAGTTTTCCACTAGACTTGACAGCTCTACCTTCAGTCATAAAGAAAACCAGTTCTACGTGGCGTAAAGAAACTGGTTAGAACAAAGTCGGAACTTCTGATTAGGGATGAGCTCGAGCATGTTCAGGTTCTAGTCTGAGCCCGACTGCACTATCCTGCCAGAAAGCTTTCACTGCACACCTCCAATCATAAGCAGTCAAGTCATTCCCCTCCTCACAGTGCATACTGTGGAAAAAATTGGATCAAGCCAAATAGCTCTGGATTCATATGATCCCAACACACGCTTTTTGCTAGAAACTGCTGTTTATTCATGTTAGAGACCCTATAATCACCCCATGTCTACTAAGATAAAGATGTTATGTGAATATACTTACAATGTAAAAACTATGGCTGCCTTTCCTTTCGGTATTCCTGTTAAAGTATGCTGCACACAAGGCCGATATTCTGCTGTTCCTCCGACACATGCAGGAAGTATTGGAGGTTTGTTGCTCCAGCCTGACTCCATAGCTCCTCCTTCCTTGCCCTGACATCACCTGGAGCTCAAGGCAGAGGCTGGAAAAGCATATGATCTGCCAAGACAGGAATACTGTAAAAAGAAACAGCCACAAATATTGCATTGTGTGCATGAATTATGATTAAATCTTAGTCTATTTAAAAGTCCATGTCAGTTTTCTATCTGTTTGAGTGACTGTAAAGTTTGAGTCTAAAATTCGAAGCACCACATTAGAGTTTTGGAGGATTTTATTCCAAACCTATGTGAAAACCCAACTCATTTCCAAGGCCATATAACTGCCCCTTCATCAAGGCTTTGCAAATGATAAAATGAACTCTGGATGATGATAAATAAGTACTTGTTTTTTGCATTAATGGGAAGCTTCAGCACAAGTACCAAAGAGATCACACCTTTTAAATGTTTATCTGATGTCAGTGCTTGTGATATCAGGATGTGGCTGAGCGGGTCGGCATGTTGCCCCCGTTTCCCTTTTTCCCTTTTTCTCTTGTCCTTTTTTCCCCCTTTCTCTCCTCCTCCTCCTCTCTTCCCTTCCTTTACCCTTTAAACTTGACAGTAGGCTATAAATGATCAATAGTAAGATTTATCTATCCCTTTCCTTTATGAATATAAAAAAGGGCTTAGCATATGAAGATATATACAATAGTTGGTAATACTGAAGCTGATGCAATCTATAAATTTATCACAGTCTCAACGTTTTTTTATCAGACCATTGTTTATTAGCTGTACAGTCACAGCACTGCTCAGCCCAGCTGGCCTTTACTCACGCAGCTCCCTGGCGGTCTTCGGCTGATCTTGGCTTACCTCAGTTGATATCAGCAAAGCTCTGCTTTTCTCGGCCGTTTAATAGCACATCAGCAGAGCAGCAGAGTGGTCTCTGAGTGGTACTCCTCTGCATTTCTCAGCTCCGGCCACTGGTGGCTCATCGGGTCTCGGGAACAGTCCGCAGCACTCGGTAATGCTCAGCCTCACCCATGAGAACAGCAAGCACTAATTGGCTCTGGCCACATGACCCATGGCTGGTTCGTCGGGACTTGGGGACAGTCAGCAGCACTTGGTGATGCTTAGCTGCACAGTCCCAAAAGAACAGCAAGGCCCAGCATATATCAAACACACAACGCTTTAGCTTTTTAGGCAGCCTATGTAGCTCTGACACCCCCAGCAATGCACCAGCTCCTGCCCGGGGAAACGGGCACCGCAGATAGCCCTGGCCGCTCAAGTGGAGGAAGCCTCAGCCAGCCCCAAACACCTCTCAGGTACGCCCACTCGGCGTCATACAGGACCAAATAAACACTCAAAAGGACCTTCAAAAGGCCAATTGACTTTGAAGCCAAAACAACAGATACAGCATACAAGCCCAATGAATAAATATCTGACAGGGGATAGAGCTCCGGATAAAAAAGCAGAGAGACCAGATAGAATGAGCGGATCTGGCTCCCAAGGGGCGTACGCATCGCAAAGGGCTAGTAGATCACCATTTTTACATGCTGCCTCGACATCTCTATCTGGCGATGAATGCCGCAAGGAGCAGAATTCAGAAATACCATTGCTTATGCAGAGTTTGAAGCCAGAACTGGCAGGCATGTTTCAAAACTTAGAAAAATCAATTGAGAGAGATGTCTGCTGTTCAACGATCTCTCCCACCTCCTCTCACAGGTAGAAGATAACGAACAGCGGCAAGATACTAAAGAAGAGGCGGTTAAAGAGCTTCAAGAAAAAGTAGCAAAGTTAACAACAGCCAACAGAGCAGCGTTATATAAGATGGAAGGTTTAGAAAACAGGAATAGGAGGAACAATCTGCACTTACGGGAGATACCCGAGACAGTTAAAGATGAAGATCTGCTGAACGCGGTTCAAAAAATTTTGAACCCCATACTGGGGCAATCCGAGTCACACTATTCGTATCGACAGAATTTATAGAGTCTATTCACCATGGATTGTTTCGATGGAGCAGCCATGTGATATCTGTAGATTATTATTTTGAAGATACAAATGCAATTATGCTGAAAAATGCGGGGATCAGCAAATGCAAACTTTGAAGGTACCCCAATATTTCTCTTCCCAGACTTATCAAAGGAAACACCTGAACGCCATAGGGGGCTGGGACCTCTTCTTGACAAGTTACATTTTGCAGACATTAAATACTGCTGGGGCTTTCCTGCATGCCTGGTGGTAGTTAAAGATGGCCACTATTCAACACTCAGATTTAAAGAGGATCTACAGGTTTTTTGTGCGGATCTAAATATTGATCCACTGGAACTTCCAAATTGGCATGTAGATGTTATAACTGACCCTGTATTTCCTGAAGCAACATGGAGGAAGAAAATGTCTTCATGGAAGAGGATTTAAGGGAAAGAAGATTGCAAGCACTCTATTGATGCATTTAGAATGAAACAAATAACTTTTTTTTTTTTTTTTTTTTTTTTTTTTTTTTTAGTTCTTGAAGCTGAGTGCTTGGCGACCTTGCATAATTCCTTTTTCGATTGGTAAATTTTTTTTTGTTTTATTGCGGCCAGTTTCTGGGGGAGGGGGGGCCCATCGGCCCCTTTCAGAGTGCACTTTGGGCACCTCTTTTTGTTTTTGGTGATCATCCCCCATTCCTGTGTGGATCTGGGGTTCGGACGCACTGCTGTATATTTGGGCTAAGATGCCTGATTGCGGTCGGGCGGACCACATCCCCAATCCCTATAGCAGTGATGGCGAACCTTTTTGAGCCCGAGTGCCCAAACCACAACACAAAACCAATTTTATTCTTTCCAAGTGCCAACACAGAATTAAACCTACCAGCGGCTCTGTCTAGAGGTCAGGACTGATCATCCCTCTGAATGAGCCCTAAGCGACCAAAAACATACGATTCTGCCAGATTTGCTCAGAATGCAGGGTTCAGGAATGCATTGTGCTCAGAATGCACTGTGCAACATACACTGACCTACATGACCATTACACTCACCTGCCTGACACATGCACTCGCCTACCTGACCATTACACTTACCTACCTGATACATGCCCTCACCTACCTACCTGACCATTGCACTCGCCTACCTGACACATACTTCCTGCACTACTCACATCCCCATCCCCCCCCCACACAGTACAATGTAGATCGGAGGATCCATCCTCCTCCTTACCTCTAGCCACTCCTCGATATCCTCTGCCGGGAGGTCAGCTAGCAGCCACTGCACCTCTCCCATGAATGATCTGCTCCGAGCACGGCCCCTCCCCCTCCGCTGTTTCACAGGGTGCACCAGAGGGATAGACTGAACCAAAGTAGTCCTGGAGCAGGGGGAGCTGGAATAGGGTGCCTGCAGAGAGGAATGCCTTACCGGAGATGTAGGGGTCTGGGGGAGGCAATAAGCTGCAGAACAAACTCTTGGGACGGTGGAGGAAGAACCTTACATCCCCCTAAACATCGCACATGGGACAAGATGGCTGGCTGCCCCCCACCGATGTCACTGCCACTGATGCAAGGAAAGAGAACCAGCTCCTCTGTGCCTGCACCGCCAGTGCAGGTGACTGGCAGTGGGATTCCCCTGGCGTGCCCACAGAGAGGGCTTGGTGTGCCAGCTGTGGCACACGTGCCATTGGTTCACCATCACTGCCCTATAGGATTCACCACTGCAGTTTTCTGCGTGGCGTAGCTAGGCTACAATGTGCTGTTTGTTTTTTTTTCTCTTTCTCTTCTTTTCTCTCCTGTGATATAGATCACTCATTAAACGACGTGTTCCTGCCATACAATGACCACACTAACCTTCACTTCATATAATGTTAGAGGACTGAATACTTTGTGGAAATGACACCAGATATTAAGTGAACTGCAAATAGGAAAGGAGGCATACACCGCGCTAATAGTGATGAGTAATTGAAAGGAATACGGGCCACTTCTATCCTCCCATGTGGCCCGTTCCGGTGCTGGTTGAGTGCCTTGGCTTCCTTCACTAGCAGGCAGGTTCTCTCTGCACAGCGGAGCTTGGCATTGTAAGTGAGGAGACATCTGGAAGTACGGACATCCCCGACCAATGCAAGGACCCCTCAGAGGGTTTTTTCTGCAGGCGCTGACGACCTCGCTATGAATAGGAGGTCCACCTCATCTGGTAAGGATCCCTATATACTTTGTGGTGTGCACTTCAAGGATAGATCCACCCTTTACCCTCTTGGCGGTGGCGGAATCATCTTTCAACTTGCTTTCTCCATTCATTTCTCCCTTATTGAGGAATTTGATTCAATATACATTTATGTGGACTTTGCACCTCAACTTTTTATTTAGCCTAAACTTTTTACACATTTTATGTGGACTTTGCACTTAATGATTCATTTAGTATCCATTTGCACTAACTGAATTTATATGGACACTTTTTCAATCTTATGGTTGTCTTATATAGAGTGACATCATTGTGTTTATTCAACATGTACTCAGGACATTTATTTTTATGCACATTGTGTTTTTTTTGCACATGTATTTATTTGTGATTCTGCTTCGGGAACGTGATATTAAGAGAACTGCGATGTATCTCTTGCTCTATTGTGTTTTTGCAAGAAACTCATCTAACCCACTGCACATCAACCCGTATTAATTAAACACAATATCCTATAAGGTACTATAGTCTATCACATACTAATAAGGCAAAAGGTGTTGGAATTGGTTTTCACAGGAACACGTCCTTTATAATAGATCAAATGATGGCAGATGACTTTGGTAGATTTCTATTTCTAAGGGGCATGGTGGGTGGTAGACGCAGTGTACCTTAGCAAATATATATTACCCAAATATTAAACAATCAATTTTTCTCATTCGCACATTGTCCAAACTGAAAGATTTTGCTAAGGGTGTTACCATTCTAGCAGGAGATATCAATATGCCCATAAGTGAAGTTGAAAAAAATCGCGCTTAGGACAAGTATATAGGCCAAGTGTTTACAGGTTGCTGCCTCCCTTAAACAGAGACACTCCCTAGGAATGTCCTGCAGAAATATGAAATATTAGGGGATAAATAGGGAAAAACGGCGCTACCCGAAAGACCTGTTTGGCTCAGCCTATACAGGGAACGTTGTATAAACGTAATTTTATATATATCACAAGATTTCAACCCAATATGGGTGAAAGGGTGCTGTAATTAAATGGAAAAACAAAAAATGTTGCAGAGTCACACTCCATTAGCTAAAGTACATATGTGTGGGTCAGTATATAATCGCATACAGAGATAATCAGAAAAGACTCTGTATGTGCTAAAATATCATATGCTTTTCATAGGACAGTGTATTTTTACCCATCACAACACACATTCAGCACTTAGTACAAAATAAAGACATCTAGTTTGTAGCGACAAAAATGCATGAAACATGCGTGGATCCACTTATGTTGGTTCCTATGGGGAAAAGGATTCTATATACAATATCGCAACAGTATCTCTATGTCTCAGTGCACATATAGTTCATATGTTGTAGCAATTGCACAAATGTGTAATAGTCTCATGTATTTCATGCGGCAATCAGACTTGATATTATCCCCAAAGTGACTTGGTGTGTACAGGGTAGGATGGTGACTTCTGTGATCCCCCTCAGATTGCTCACTCACCAGATGTCGGAACCCCTACAGGGGTATCAGGCCTGTAATGCTGCACGGATGACTGCTACTGCTGCGATGCTTCAGATGGCTCCAATGATCATGTTGCAATTAGCCCAGATGTCGGAACCCCTACAGGGGTATCAAGCCTGTAATGCTGCACGGGAGACTGCTACTGCTGCGATGCTTCAGATGGCTCCAATGATCATGTTGCAATTAGCCCTCATATCAGGGAAAGAAAAAGGCTTCCATAGTATAATATAGTCCCAAAAAGTATTTATTTAAAAAGTAGTATAAAAGACAAAAAATATAAAACAAAAATAAAAATAAATATAAAAAAAGGTTGCAAACATCCAACAGGTCCCGTTCGTTCACCCCCCCTTGGCCACTGGGGAGGGATATCATTCAAAAGTGGGTTTCGTTGGTGTTTGGTTGTTCAGTCACTGTTCAGTCACTGAAACCCAAGCAGGTACAAGTGGGGGAAGTAGCGATCAGCTGAAGATGTATTCCTCCCACTGTGCTGCCAGGAAGTGATATGTAGGCGCTGGTCCGTCGTGCGCGCTTCGTTCTCTAACGTCCCGCCGCTGAAGACGTTAGAGAACGAAGCGCGCACGACGGACCAGCGCAGCAGTAGCAGTCATCCGTGCAGCATTACAGGCCTGATACCCCTGTAGGGGTTCCGACATCTGGTGAGTGAGCAATCTGAGGGGGATCACAGAAGTCACCATCCTACCCTGTACACACCAAGTCACTTTGGGGATAATATCAAGTCTGATTGCCGCATGAAATACATGAGACTATTACACATTTGTGCAATTGCTACAACATATGAACTATATGTGCACTGAGACATAGAGATACTGTTGCGATATTGTATATAGAATCCTTTTCCCCATAGGAACCAACATAAGTGGATCCACGCATGTTTCATGCATTTTTGTCGCTACAAACTAGATGTCTTTATTTTGTACTAAGTGCTGAATGTGTGTTGTGATGGGTAAAACTACACTGTCCTATGAAAAGCATATGATATTGTAGCACATACAGAGTCTTTTCTGATTATCTCTGTATGCGATTATATACTGACCCACACATATGTACTTTAGCCAATTGAGTGTGACTCTGCAACATTTTCCGTTTTCCATTTAATTACAGCACCCTTTCACCCATATTGGTTTGAAATCTTGTGATATATATAAAATTACATTTATACAACGTTCCCTGTATAGGCTGAGCCAAACAGGTCTCTCGGGTAGCGCCGTTTTTTTCCCTATTTATCCCCTAATATTTCCTATATCTGCAGGACATTCCTAGGGAGTGTCTCTGTTTAAGGGAGGCAGCAACCTGTAAACACTTGGCCTATATACTTGGTTCACCCATAGGAACCAACATAAGTGGATCCACGCATGTTTCATGCATTTTTGTCGCTATAAACAAGATGTCTTTATTTTGTACTAAGTGCTGAATGTGTGTTGTGATGGGTAAAAATACACTATCCTATGAAAAGCATATGATATTTTAGCACATACAGAGTCTTTTCTGATTATCTCTGTATGCGATTATATACTGACCCACACATATGTACTTTAGCTAATGGAGTGTGACTCTGCAACATTTTTTGTTTTTCCATTTAATTACAGCACCCTTTCACCCATATTGGGTTGAAATCTTGTGATATATATAAAATTACGTTTATACAACGTTCCCTGTATAGGCTGAGCCAAACAGGTCTTTCGGGTAGCGCCGTTTTTCCCTATTTATCCCCTAATATTTCATATCAATATGCCCATGGACCCTTTGTTGGATACATCACGTGGGTGTTCTAATATCTCCTGTAGGAACCTTTCCTATGTAAAGAAGAAGTTAAAACTCAACCAGTAGATGTTTGAAGGGTTTTAAATCCCAAAGAACGTGACTCTTCATATTATTCAAAAACTCATGATTCTTATTCTAGAATAGATTATCATCTTAGGGACTTGTACTGTCTCAGACCATGACTCTGTGTTAATTAGTTTGAGGTTTCCTGATCAGCCAATACAACCGTATAATTGAAAGCTGAATGATTCTTTTCTCCAAGACATCAGATTTACGTATCTTTCAACCACCCTGGTCTGTTATTTCGCAGAGAATAAATCCCCTGAAATATCTGAGTCTACCTTATGGGAAGCCCAAAAGGCGTATATGAGGGTAAACTAATTGGGGGACCAGGAAAAAAAAACAATATCAACAAAAACTGAGTTATTAGGATAGGAGCTGACCTGGAAAGAGCACACAAACTTTCTTTGCACAGAGCCGCTCTGGTAAACCTTACGTGGAAATGTGAGGAGCTTAAATTGTTACTTGAATTGGATTTTCAGACTTGGTGCTTACAAGTTAAAATAGTTTTTTTTTGCTAGAAAATTACTTAGAACCCCCAAACTTTATTTTTTTTTTCAGGCACCCTAGAGAATAAAATGGCGGTCATTGCAATACTTTTTTCATACCGTATTTGCGCATTTTTTTGGAAAAAATACTCTTTTTTTGACTTAAAAAATAAGACAACAGTAATGTTAGCCCAATTTTTTTTTTACCTCACGTGTGGTTTGAACACCGTTTTTCATATGCGGGCATGACTTGCATATGCGTCCGCTTCTGCGCGCAAGCTCGGCAGGATGTGAAGCTTTAAATGTTTTTTTTTTTTTTTTCTTATTTATTTTACTTTTTATTTTTAGACTGTCCTTTTGAAAAGAAATATTTTGGGTCCACTTTTATTCCTATTACAGGGAATGTAAATCCCTTGTAATTGGGAAAAAAAGCATGACAGGACCTCTTAAATGTGACATCTGGGGTCAAAAAGACCTCAGATCTCATATTTACACTAAAATGCAAAAAAAAAAAAAAAAAATTGAAATGTCTTTTTTTTTTTTTTTTTTAACAAAAAAATTGGGCAGAAGTGACGTTTGTCGTCACTTCTGCCATCCAATGCTATGGAGTAAGCTTTGGCTACTAGATGAATCACTTTGATCCCATGGTGGTTAGGATTAGATCACAGGAACCGAAGGAAGTAACTAGCATGGGACTAGTTGACATTGGATGACCCATGATTGATGATATTATCGCTGTCTGGCTGGAGGGCTAGTTGAACATCAGCTGTTGTGCAGTATGTATTGGAATTGGCTCTTTGCTTGTCTGTGGAGTCCAAATAGGAATGACATGCTTGCGGGATTCATTGAGGAGCCTAATTTGCACTGAACTACCTGCATGACCCACAGCCCAGCCGACTCAAGCCTACCTTTCCAGCTGCACGGATCTGGAGTGTTGAAAGAGCACGATCACCCATTTATATTAGGGCACCATATAAGGAAGCGGAACAGTGTGTACACACCTTACTACATGACCATTCGCATAGGCAGTTCACATGGGATACTTGGAGCACTGGGACCCCTTCATGCACTGGCTGGATCGGATGTAACAATTGAATCCCTTACGTGACTTTGACTGTCTGTACTCCCTTTGCGGGGATAGTTCGATATCCTCTCCACCTGGGTGGCAACCATTGGGATAATCAAACGGTGCACTTTTTTTTTCATAGAGAGACTTAATTTATCTTTGAACTGTCAGCTTCAACTTCTATCCCTCAATACGGTCCTCCTGACAGGATCACTGGCCCTTACATTTCTAGTCCTTATGGGATTAGGCACTGTCACACTACTATAGCTGCTCTCATACAGGACTTCACCCAGCAGTCATACAGTCTTTCAGTGCCTCCTGTTTAGGTTAGGCTCCTGCATTCGCCCAATGTGGCTCTAAGTTGTAAAGCTTCTCATTCAGGGCACTGGGAGCTGCCTGGCTTGATTACATCTCTGGGTATTCTGCATACAGGTGTTCCAGGGTTACCATCTTGTTTTTATAGGTGGTGTATACAGTTCTTGGTTCCATCTCCGAAGGGGAGGTGAATAGTGGTCCCCTTTTCTGAGGAGGAGGTGGGGGTTGGATTTGTGATAGTGGGTCCCTGCCATTTAGGAGAGAGGGGTGTCTTCTTCACTTGGGGGGTGGTGGGGCATTGTGGGGGAGGTTAGATGATTTTTGGAGAGATTTTTGTAATGCTGTTTTACTACTTTTCATAAATTGTAATGAGGAGATAAATCGAGGGTGTGCACATCAATATTTTTTCTTTTCTTTTTGTGATGTTATGCTTTTTGTGAACACACCCTACCATTATATATGAAGGTACCCTCATGTTTAGTAATTTATCAGGCTCCTAGGTTGTATTTTCTTTTTCTTTTTTCATAATTCCCAGGCCACCCTGTTACTTTCAACCAAAGCTGAAAAGGTGTTTGATAGGGTGGACTGGGAATACCTGATGATAACTATGAAGTTTTTGGGATTGGGCCTGAGAATGTTTCACCGCATTGCATCATTATATGCGCAACCAACTGCCAGTGTAAAGATTAATGGTTTATTAACCCTTAAAAACGGTACGGGTTAGGGATGCCCACTATCACCAATTTTATTTTATTTAGAACCCTTTTTTTCAACTGTACGGATGATTCCAAATATACATGGTGTAAAAGTGAAGTTAAAGGAACATAAATTATCTGCATATGCTGAGGACGTGTTATTTTATGTTCAACAACCAAGGATTACTCTGCCAAATTTGCCTAGATTAATACAGGAATTTCAATCCATATCCAGTTTTAAAGCTAATAATATCTAGGTATTTATCTTACTTCTAATCTTACTAGTTTTATTTCGACATAACCATCCCCCTTGCTTAATAGCATTAAATTAGATCTATGTAAATGGTCTTCCCTTTGCCAATCGTGGTTAGGGAAGATCAATGTCATGAAGATAAATGTCCTCCCTAAAGTTTTATATACCTTCCAAATCCCTGCAGGGTTTTTTTTTGACGCTTCAGTCTATTATTGCACACTTTTTTTGGAAGGGACATTGCACTAGAATATCACGTAATATTTTATATCGTCCTAAAAGAAGGGGGGACTGGCCTTACCAAATTTTAAACTATACTATCAAGCAATTAATTATGATACGCATGACAGATTGGAAATATGCTAAAAAGACTAAACTTTGGGTTGAATTAGAAACGGCATTGGCAGATATCGTTCTTGCAGTTGTACCTTGGATACCTCGATTAACGAGGGGGCTGGCATCTACAACATCTCCACTGACTAGATCTACATTGGCATTGTGTGATTCCTTGCATACTCGATACTGCTGGGAACTCCCCAATAATGCCTCTGTTGGGACATAAATATTTTATGCCAGGACCCTTAGATAAGGGTTTTGAATCATTGTTCCACTAGTCTATACCGCTACTACATCATGTGATGGAGGATTCAAAGATTAAACCATTAAGATCTCTTTGTAGGTAAACCCAACCAGTATTTTTGGATCAGTGGAGATATATGCAGCTATCCTAGTTTTTCCAGAGCCTTCCGCAACCTATTCGCTCTTTATATGAGCTCAATCTCATTGAAGCGATTATGCAAAATAAAGATCCGCCACAGCATTGTATTTCTCAATTTTATAAAGCCTTATTGATTTTTGCAGAGTCTGGGCTACCCAGATTACATGGGTTGCTGGGAGTTTGATTTGGAATTTTGATTTACAGAGAAACAAAAAGACAAGTTATAAAAACTTACATATACAGTATGTCTGCCACTTCGTGCAAAATGGAGGAGGTAAATTACAAACTCTTTACTCGGTGGCACCATACACTGATAAAATTGCATGCCATGTATATGTCAAACTCACCCTTGTGTTGGAGGGAATGTGAAAGTTGAACAACACATGGGCATATATGGTAGTCCTGCTCTTAGATCCGTTCGTTTTGGGAGGAAGTGGCGAAAACGCTTAATTTGATATCGAGTGAAGTAATTAGACCTGAACCATTGGTATTCCTATTTCATTGCATGGAAGAGCCAATAGGTCAATATAGGGCGTCTATAATTGCACATTGATTAAATGCTATCTTACTGGGGAAAGCAATAGATTTCTACCATTTCCCAATGGCTACGGAAGGCTGATGATCTCAGTTTAATGGAAGAATTAACCTATAGGAATAGGGGCTGATCAAAAGATAGTTCAAGACCTGGGCAAAATGGTTTGAATTTAAAATGACTCCATTGTACTACAAATTCATTTTAGACTCCTAAGTGAAGTATGTCAGAATACGATATACTGAATAGCTATTTTTCAAAGGACTTTCTCTTTTACTTTTCTACTCCCTCTCCCCCCTTTTATTTTTTATTTTATTTTTAGGGGAGGGGTAGGGAATTAAAACTAAAGGTTTGTGTTTGTAAAAAAATATTAGCTAAATTATAGGATCAAAACTGGTTGAAACGTTTTACCTTGACCACATATGTATTGAGATACAGATATATAGAGAGATGTGATTTATACTGTTTTGATACTAAATTGATACAGAATACACTATTGTTTTTCTATTCTGAAATTCCAATTAAAAAAATATTGATCGAACGACACACAGTACATTGGTGTAATTGAAACCAACCACATCTCTCTGATGTATCAAATTCCAAACAGTTTTTGTTTTCTAATGCCATTTATAAATATTTTTCTACAGGTTAAAAATACAGTCTGTAAAATCTCTTCCTATTCCTTGATCCGTTACTTCTTGAATTCACTTTGGATGTCTTCCACTAAACACAACTCCATTTCTTTTGAATGTTCTTCTCAATTTGTTTCTAAATCTGATTTCATTATTTAGTTTAGTTCCCTCAGACGTTCTATTTATTTTCTTGCCTTTCCCACCAAGTGCGGTATTTTCTTTCCTTATTGAACTGATGTGTACATTCTTTGTCTTTTTTTATGATAGACAACTGATTCCACGAAGATTAAGAAGAAACCACCTTAGGATGGCCATAGGCATTCAGTTGTCTAATAAAGAATGACAGGCAGTAAGGCATCTGCCAGGGTGAAAACCTCTGGAATCCACTACAGTGTAGCTCTTGATGTGACTAATGGGCAGGAGTGGAGTGCAATGAGTTAAACCCCCCCACTTTTATTTATATATATATGGGCCCATTGTACAATGATTTTCCAAAAAGATGAGAAGACTGTGTGCAAAAATTTGCATTTTTGATTATCAGAAGCATTTGTTATTCCCACAGAGTAGAGCCCTAAAAAAAAGTCCAGTATTTTGGCTAAGCAGATTAAAGGTGTGATCTGCCATGTATGACTTATGCTTAGGATTTGGCTATGTGGATACATTTTTAGCTCAGTAATAACAAGTGCGACAATTTATGGGGTGACCTGCAAGTAATTTCAGGGGGATCAGTTGGAATTTCTGAGTTGCATGTAATCTGTCTCATGCAATGTATAGCCACTGAAAACTCACTATGGTCAGGACAGGAGGCGGAGCAGACATGCATTGTTAGAGCTCCACACCGCTGAGGAGAGAAGAGAAGGACAAAGCGGAGCCTGCAGGCTCAAAAGGTATCCATTTGAACCTTTTTGCCCCAGGGAACAAACTCTGAAAGTTTGGGCAGGAAATATGGTACTGGGAGGAAGCCGTGGCAGAAATAAAAATCACCTCACAAAGAGCTCACAGGCACTCACTGCAACTAAAGCAGCTCCAGTCACCTCACAATATACAGCATCAGGGCGCTCTCACAGACAGAAAATGTCACAGCAAGACTCTCCATTTGAGTCAGACACAGAACAAATCTCTCACAAACTTCTCCACAAGCCCCCTCAGCATCCCCAGTAATATCATTACAATTTGAAAAGATGCTTCATAAGGCTTTAAAACAAACCTCAGACCAAATAACAAACAGCCTAACCAAAGAAATAGAGAGCTGGGAAACCGCACCGCAGCCTTAGAAATAAAAATTGATGAAATTGAAATTACAACCCAAGAAAATATAACAGAATTGGAACAATTAAAAGAAGAGAATTTAATACTTCAAACTAAGCTCGAAGATTACGAAAATAGAGCCAGACGTTCAAACTTGCGCATAAGGGGAATACCTGAAACTGTGACAGACCTGCAATCTACTATTACTGCTCTATTACAAGAACTAAAGCCAGATATCCCTATTGAACGTTTGGAACTGGACAGAGTACACAGAGCCCTCGCAGCCAAAAAGAAAGACGGACCCCCACGTGATATAATCACAAAATTTAATTATTACAGAATGAAAGAACAAATACTAATTGCTGCAAGAGAAAAAAAGGAACTTAATTTTCAAGGACACAATTATCAAATTTTTGCTGACCTATCCCAACTTACTATTACTAAAAGACGATCCATGAAACCCCAACTAATGGAACTGCAACGCCACAACATTATGTATCAATGGGGCTTCCCCTTTTCAGTCAGATTTAACTACCAAGGTACAATTTACAGAAGCAGATCAGCAGATGAACTACAACAAACCCTTTTAAAATTAAATCTGACAGAACCCACAAGCAGCAACATCCCCACACGCAGAAGAATGGCATCATCTTCACCTTCAGGCAGCACCCAGAAAATTTCAGAACAAAATGGGAATCATTCTCACAAAAGAGGCCGTTATGCCACATCATCCATGGACCAAGAAGATTCAATGGACTGACATCCTAATTCCTGATATCTCTTCATTTATTATACTAAGAGATGATTCTCTATAAAAAACCTGTATTTATAACTGAATGTAACTGCATTCTGATAGTCACACACTGTATGGGATCAACTTACATTCCAGTTATATTTCTTATTACTTCTGATTCATATAGCCTTAGAATATATAAGTGAAATAAGGAAATTCTTGTTCAGTTATATATTTTCAGGTAATAACAATAGATTTATTACTTTTTAGGACAAATATGTTCAATAATCCAGAAGTAATGGAAGCTTTTTCTTTCTTTTCTTAAAACAAATATATTAGTACCTAACTAGTTCCTAGAACTATGTTTTTGTTTATTCTAATCTGAAGCAATACAACCTCAATTTTATGAGTTAACATATCTAAACAGTTACATATGAATAAAATATGTAATTGTTTACTCTAAAAGGGTTAAAATCCCAAAATAATTCAAACTATCTTCATCAATACCAAAGTTATTAACAGTACCTTTCTAACTGAATTATTTAGCCTAGGGCAAGACTAACCATATACAACCACCCTGGAATAAATAATTTCAACAAAAACTATATTCTGCACTCCAATTAATGAATCATCATTTTGATGTCTTTTGACATAGCACTTCTCTCCTGTAAGCGGAAGATCCGTGTACCCCCATTAGCCCTCCTCATTCTCCCAACCATATTTTTGTGGGAGTGTGACGAAGGCACTTATTCCCCTGAGAGAGATATTTATTCTCTTTCACAGGTAAATTGTGATTACTTGCAAAAAATAATTTATACAATGTATCATCTAATCTCATATGTTTTTTGTTTACTCTTTACTCCAGAATTCACTGGTTTCTTTTCTATCTTTTCATCTCTTCAGTCCACACAGGTTGATCTGCGCAGTCAGCTCTGCATAACAAAAAGTAAGTCAAAACTATTTGATCTGTTGCCATGGCACCACTGAATATACTTTCCCTGAATGTTCAGGGAATAAATGTCCCTCAAAAAAGGACCAAAGCCTTCCGTACTTTCCCTAACAAGAAGGCTCACATAGTATGCCTCCAAGAAACACACTTCACCAAAGATTCTACTCCAAAATATATTTCTCCTTTTTATCAACAAATTTACACGGCTTCTGCCTGTAGCAAACAAAGGGGTACTCTAATTGCATTTCACCGATCCACACCATTCACCTTATCAGAAATTAAAGACCCAGAAGGTAGATACCTGATACTCATGGGTTATATAATGGATACAGCAATCACAGTGATTTCCTACTACGCTCCTAACAAACAACCTACACCATTCCTCTCACATATATTACAAGTGATTAATACACACAAAATAGGAACAGTGATAATGTGCGGGGATTCGAACCAGGTCCTCCTCCCATTTCTAGATAAATCACCTTTTACACCATCCAAAATAACCTCTAGATTACCTTTTTCTCAACTTCTTTCCAAATACAATCTGGTAGATTCGTGGAGAGAAAGTAACCCAATGAAAAAGAAATTCACTTATTTCTCGCACCCTCATCAAACCTTCACCAGAATAGATCATATTTTTCTAACAATAGGAATGATACCAGAAATTATTGCATCAGATATAATTCTGATTCCGTGGTCTGACCATAATGCAGTATACACTACTATAGCCTCAGCCATACCAAAAGCGCATGACCCAACGTGGTACTTACCGGACATAATGCTCAAACACCCACTACATCAGATGGCCATTGAACAAGCTTTAAAGGAATACATATCAATTAATAATACAACAGACATCTCCCCAATAACACTGTGGGAAGCTCATAAGCCTGTCTTGCGTGGTACAATACAAAGACAAATGGCACTATTTAAATGGGAACGCAAAAATCTAGCAAAAAAACTAGAACTCAATTTTAATGCAGCCTACATATCATTCCAAGATAATCCATTTCAGATAGGGATGAGCCGAACACCCCCCTGTTCGGTTCGCACCAGAACATGCGAACAGGAAAAAAGTTCGCTCGAACACGCGAACACCGTTAAAGTCTATGGGACACGAACATGAATAATCAAAAGTGCTAATTTTAAAGGCTTATATGCAAGTTATTGTCATAAAAAGTGTTTGGGGACCTGGGTCCTGCCCCAGGGGACATGGATCAATGCAAAAAAAAGTTTTAAAAACGGCCGTTTTTTCAGGAGCAGTGATTTTAATAATGCTTAAAGTCAAACAATAAAAGTGTAATATCCCTTTAAATTTCGTACCTGGGGGGTGTCTATAGTATGCCTGTAAAGGGGCGCATGTTTCCTGTGTTTAGAACAGTCTGACAGCAAAATGACATTTGGAAGGAAAAACACATTTAAAACTACCCGCGGCTATTGCATTGCCGACAATACACATAGAAGTTCATTGATAAAAACGGCATGGGAATTCCCCCCAGGGAAACCCCGAACCAAAATTAAAAAAAAAAAAAATGACGTGGGGGGGTCCCCCTAAATTCCATACCAGGCCCTTCAGGTCTGGTATGGATATTAAGGGGAACCCCGGCCAAAATTTAAAAAAAAATGACGTGGGGTTCCCCCTAAATTCCATACCAGACCCTTCAGGTCTGGTATGGATTTTAAGGGGAACCCCGCGCCAAAAAAAAAAAAAAAAAATGGCGTGGGGTTCCCCCAAAAATCCATACCAGACCCTTATCCGAGCACGCAACCTGGCAGGCTGCAGGAAAAGAGGGGGGGACGAGAGTGCGCCCCCCCCCCTCCTGAACCGTACCAGGCCACATGCCCTCAACATTGGGAGGGTGCTTTGGGGTAGCCCCCCAAAACACCTTGTCCCCATGTTGATGAGGACAAGGGCCTCATCCCCACAACCGTGGCCGGTGGTTGTGGGGGTCTGCGGGCGGGGGGCTTATCGGAATCTGGAAGCCCCCTTTAACAAGGGGACCCCCAGATCCCGGCCCCCCCCTGTGTGAAATGGTAAGGGGGTACTTACCCCTACCATTTCACTAAAAAACTGTCAAAATAGTTAAAAATGACAAGAGACAGTTTTTGACAATTCCTTTATTTAAATGCTTCTTCTATCTTCCTTCATCTTCTTCTTCTTCTGGTTCTTCTGACTCTTCTGGTTCTTCCTCCGGCGTTCTCGTCCAGCATCTTCTCCGCGGCGTCTTCTATCTTCTTCTCCTCGGGCCGCTCCGCATCCATGGCATGAGGGGAGGCTCCCGCTCTTCTCTTCATCTTCTTCTTCATCCTCTTCTCTTCTTCATCTTCTTCATCTTCATCTTCTCTTCTTTTCTTCTGCGGGCCGCTCCGCATCCATGCATGGAGGGAGGCTCCCGCTGTGTGACGGCGTCTCCTCGTCTGACGGTTCTTAAATAACGGGGGGCGGGGCCACCCGGTGACCCCGCCCCCCTCTGACGCACGGTGACTTGACGGGACTTCCCTGTGACGTCACGGGGAATGCCACAGGGAAGTCCCGTCATGTCCCGTGCGTCAGAGGGGGGCGGGGTCACCGGGTGGCCCCGCCCCCCGTTATTTAAGAACCGTCAGACGAGGAGACGCCGTCACACAGCGGGAGCCTCCCTCCATGCATGGATGCGGAGCGGCCCGCAGAAGAAAAGAAGAGAAGATGAAGATGAAGAAGAGAAGAGGATGAAGAAGAAGATGAAGAGAAGAGCGGGAGCCTCCCCTCATGCCATGGGTGCGGAGCGGCCCGAGGAGAAGAAGATAGAAGACGCCGCGGAGAAGATGCTGGACGAGAACGCCGGAGGAAGAACCAGAAGAGCCAGAAGAACCAGAAGAAGATGAAGGAAGATAGAAGAAGCATTTAAATAAAGGAATTGTCAAAAACTGTCTCTTGTCATTTTTAACTATTTTGACAGTTTTTTAGTGAAATGGTAGGGGTAAGTACCCCCTTACCATTTCACACAGGGGGGGGGCGGGATCTGGGGGTCCCCTTGTTAAAGGGGGCTTCCAGATTCCGATAAGCCCCCCGCCCGCAGACCCCCACAACCACCGGCCACGGTTGTGGGGATGAGGCCCTTGTCCTCATCAACATGGGGACAAGGTGTTTTGGGGGGCTACCCCAAAGCACCCTCCCAATGTTGAGGGCATGTGGCCTGGTACGGTTCAGGAGGGGGGGGGCCGCACTCTCGTCCCCCCCTCTTTTCCTGCGGCCTGCCAGGTTGCGTGCTCGGATAAGGGTCTGGTATGGATTTTTGGGGGAACCCCACGCCGTTTTTTTTTTTTTTTTGGCGCGGGGTTCCCCTTAAAATCCATACCAGACCTGAAGGGTCTGGTATGGAATTTAGGGGGAACCCCACGTCATTTTTTTTTTTTAATTTTGGCCGGGGTTCCCCTTAATATCCATACCAGACCTGAAGGGCCTGGTATGGAATTTAGGGGGACCCCCCCACGTCATTTTTTTTTTTTTTAATTTTGGTTCGGGGTTTCCCTGGGGGGAATTCCCATGCCGTTTTTATCAATGAACTTCTATGTGTATTGTCGGCAATGCAATAGCCGCGGGTAGTTTTAAATGTGTTTTTTCCTTCCAAATGTCATTTTGCTGTCAGACTGTTCTAAACACGGGAAACATGCGCCCCTTTACAGGCATACTATAGACACCCCCCAGGTACGAAATTTAAAGGGATATTACACTTTTATTGTTTGACTTTAAGCATTATTAAAATCACTGCTCCTGAAAAAACGTCCGTTTTTAAAACTTTTTTTTGCATTGATACATGTCCCCTGGGGCAGGACCCGGGTCCCCAAACACTTTTTATGACAATAACTTGCATATAAGCCTTTAAAATTAGCACTTTTGATTTCTCCCATAGACTTTTAAAGGGTGTTCCGCGGCATTCGAATTTGCCGCGAACACCCCAAATTGTTCGGTGTTCGGCGAACTTGCGAACAGCTAATGTTCGAGTCGAACATGAGTTCGACTCGAACTCGAAGCTCATCCCTAATTTCAGAGTACAAAATCTCATCTGGAAAAATCTAGATTGGAATACGATCTATTTCTCACTGAGTCAGTTGATAAATCCCTCAAACGCTCCAAACACAATTTCTACATGAATACAAACAAACCAGGTACATATTTGGCTCGGGCATTAAATTCAACTAACAAATCTTTCAAACCAATACGTTTGAAATTATCAAAAAATGTTTATACTTGTAATCCAGTTAAAATAGTCCATAAATTTCACTCACATCTCGCAACTTTATACAAGACAAACAATGAATTTAATCCTACAGAGGCTGAATCCTTCTTCTCAAAAATAACCTTACCTGAGTTGTCTCAGAATCAAAAAAGCAGTTTGGATGAGCCTATAACTATAGATGAAGTTGCTAACGCCATAAAAGACCTAAAACTTAACAAAAGACCAGGCCCAGACGGCTACTCGGCTTTATACTATAAAACATTCTCAGAAATACTCTCTCCCATTCTCACTGAAACTTTTAACAAACTTCTAGAAGGACATTCTTTTCGGCAAGAAACACTAATGGCAATTGTTTGTATGATCCCAAAACCCCTTTCTGATGATACTTCCTGTGTGAATTATCGGCCTATCTCTCTGTTAAACCTTGATATTAAATTATTAGCAAAAATAATAGCAAAACGCCTCAATAGCATTACAGGAAAATTAATACATAGAGATCAAGTAGGCTTCATGCCAAATAGACAGGCAGGCGATAATATACGCAGGGCAGTGTTATTGGCACATATTGCTAAAAAACGGAAAATCCCTTTATGTTTTCTATCTCTCGATATTAAGAGGGCATTTGACACAGTATCCTGGCAATATATGCAATATTCATTACATAAATGGGGTTTTGGACCCCACTTTTTAACATGGATCAAAGCATTATATAATAAACCCAAAGCCTATATAAAATACGCTGGATACAAATCTGATGCCTTTAATATCGAAAGAGGTACCCGACAGGGTTGGCCATTATCTCCCTTATTATTTGCCCTTATACTCGAACCCATGGCCCAATACATCAGAACAAACCAAACTATAACTGGCATTGAAGTAGGAGGTATTACAAACAAATTATGTATATTTGCAGACGATATATTACTTTTTCTATCATCACCACAGGTCTCTGGTCCTAACTTAATACCAGCTCTTGATGGATTTGCAGCCCTATCCGGCCTTATGATTAATCCTAAGAAATGCCTAGTGCTTAATATTTCGCTCACAAACATGGAATTGATCCCGGCTAGGGCTGCACTCCTATTCACATGGGCAGAAAAATCAATCCCATATCTTGGAATTCATTTAACAGCATCTCATTCTGACTTATTCTCAACCAATTATCCTCCTGTATTAAGACAGATCACAAATCTAATAAAACAATGGTCGCAACTTCCTTTATCCTGGATAGGGAAGATTAATGCAATCAAAATGACTATTCTACCCAAATTGCTTTATCTATTCAGAGTCCTCCCTATTCCAATTCCTTCCTATTTTTTGAGAATAGTACAAAAAAGAGTAACTTCGTTTATATGGGGCTCTTCTAAACCACGTATACCTATACACACACTACATCTTCCCAAAAATAAAGGAGGCCTGGGATACCCTAATTTTACTAACTACTACAGAGCAGCACATTTGGCCAGTCTGTCCAAATACCATGCAAAACAGGAAATCCCATTATGGGTATTTATAGAGGCTTCAGAAAATGACCCTCTATTAATATCAAACTTGTTATGGCTTGATCCTAAAGACCGCTTTAAAATTCATAATCCCATAACTAAACACTTCTTATCTCTCTGGGATAAACTAAAAACCAAATATCAGTTACAATCTCCACACAACCCTCTCCTTTCTTTTATCAGAAATCCGGCCTTTTATCCGGCATGGATCTACCCAAATTCTTTTAAAGCTTGGACAACATCAGGCATTCAGACACTAAATGACTTCATAGCATCTAAATCATTCCTTTCATTCCCATCGCTTAGAGAAAAATATGATCTACCAAACTCTGAGATATTTAGATATCTCCAAATCAAAAATTTCTATACACCATTCCTAAAGGGGGATACACCATTATCCCAATTATCCATTTTTGAATCAATCTGTACAAAAGATCCATTTGCTAAAGGTACAATTTCATCACTTTATAATCAATTATATGGAGTAGTAAATCTTAATAGACCTTCTTACGTTCAGAGGTGGGAGGAGGACCTGGGACGAACTTTAGAAGACACGGACTGGTCTAACATATGGCTCACATCTAAGTCATCTTCACCCAACATCTTAGCACTGGAGACAAATTATAAAGTCCTAACTCGCTGGTACCTTGTACCCGCTAGAGTGGCAAAATATTCACCTAATACCTCAGCTCTTTGTTTTCGAGGATGCCCAGAAATAGGCACATATTTACACATATGGTGGACGTGCCCAGTAATCCAAACCTTCTGGAAGGAAGTCTTCGTGATTGCATCTAAAATATTTAAAAAAATAATACAACCAGATCCATATTTAACTTTACTTAATCTAAAACCGGAATGGTTAACACTCTCTCAATTCAAACTTATGATCCAACTAATAACGGCTGCAAAACAAACAGTGGCCAAAGCATGGAAATCTCCTACGTTGGTACTAGCAGAAACAATTCACAGAATGAATAATACAATGTCCCATGCTAAGATGGTAGCCATCGATCAAAATCAAATTCCAAAATTTGAAAAACTTTGGCATCCTTGGATAAAACAACAGTTCCTGTCAAATTTTAATGACTCTGTCCTGTTGCCATGGTAACAGATTAAATGACTTAGAGACACCCATTCTAAGGCTTCAAAGAGAACTAAAAAGAATAATAGACTGACGAGCGGGACAACCTTGTGGACCATACCTCTGCCTTTCTACCCTTTTTCTTCTTTCTCTTTCCTTTTCTCCACCGTACGATTAAAGCTCATTATCAGAATTTATTTGACCTATATACACTCTACCTGTAAACAATATATATAGTAGGTATAAATCATTTAAATACCTACAAAAGTAACTAAGGAAATGATATATATCTTTAATTTAGGTTTACATGAACCCAATGTTTAATATTTGAAATTTCATGATATTTACCTATATAAACCCTACTGTAAAACAATGAGCTTACTTTATAGATCCTTGTAAACTTACTTTATGTATCTTTATAATGTATACTCAATAAACTTCTTTTGACAAGAAAACTCACTATGGTTACCGCATTAAGCACAATGCTGCCACCTTCTGGTAAATTGTCATAGCTATAAATGTTACTGAACATTTGGATAATGATAAATATTTCCTTTGTGCTAGATAAAACCCACAGGCAGTTTTTTTTTTTTTTTTTTTTTTACAATAAACCCCGTAACTAGCGTAAAAACCTAGACACTAAGTGCCAGTTCACACTACAGCAACTTGGGATCCGACTTGTCAGACCTCAAGTTGCCCCAAGTCGTGGGACATAAGAAATTCCATTGAAGTGAATGAGAGCTGTCTTAATGTACACTACTGAAGTTGCTCCGACTTCAGAAAAGGTTTCTGTACTACTTCAAGGCGACTTCTAGGCAAATTGTACCCATAGATTTCAGCGGAAGTTGCCTCCAAGTCGGATCTCCATCTATATTGAAGCTACTTTACAGAAAAAGAAATTAATTTACCCAGGCAAACCCCTCCCTCCCAGAGAGCTGATTATTCTGTGATTGGCCTCAGCCAAAGTCGCCTGTCCTGGAGGCAACTTTAAGTCGCGTTGTAAGTTGCTTAAAGTAGCGCTGAAGTCGCCTTGCAGAGTCGCGCTGTAAGTCGGGTTGCCCCTGTGTTAACCGAGCCTGAGAGTTTCACAAGGCTTTTTTGTTACACATCTTCCTCTGCATCTTGGAAGCCTCCAAAACCACCCTGGTATGATCCCTTTCAAATACACCAATGCTTCTGCAGGGGGAAAGGGTGTGAAGCTCCAATTATACATTTTTACAAATTGAGTTTCTGAAATGTGGTGCGCTCAGGCAGGTACTCTGGGCCTATTCATATCTACACATGCATTTTTATTTGTTTCAATAAGGCAGCCTATTTATTTTTAAACTTGAATTCCCAGGGAAGGTGGTACAGATAATGTGAGGAGAAGCTGTAGTCGCCCGCAAGACCTTGGAGGCCTGCACCGAGTCCTCTTATTTGAGTAGTGATAGAAGCCAGGAAATTAGTGTGTTATTTGGGAGCTTTCCCGGGTGGGTAGAGCTATAGAAGGGACATTGAAAAGCGTCTGGTATACTAATGGAAGCATCTTGCTCCCACTGATCCTCCGCTGTGGGTCCTGTTACTTGATGAGGGAAGCTTATTGTTGTGGACTTAGTATACGTAAAGGACGTGGCCATAACTGTGGTGCTTCCAAGAAAAAAGGGAGAATTAATTCATGAACTGTCTCCCGCCGGCGCTATAGCTGAAGGACGGCTACAGCGCAGGCTTAGTTTGCTGGGAGGGCACCCACAGATGTCCTCCCATGACCGCGCTGCCCATGCACACCCTGCAGCGTGTGGACAGCACATTCTGTGATCGCAAAGTCCTTTGGACTCAGCTGATCACAGATCGGGGTAAAGGGCTAATCACAGTGGCCCTTTTACCACATGATCAGCTGTGTCCAATGACAGCTGATCACAGGATGTAAACACAAGCCTGTTACTGGCTTTTCTTTCCTCACGCTGACAGCGTGAGGAGAGAAGAAGAAAGTCAATAACTCAGGTGGTTTGTTATTTTTAAACAAAAAAAAAACAAGACTTTAATATCACTTTAAGTCTTTTTGCAGGCAGCCACAAGCAAGCAATCCAAGCAGTGTCCAGTCCCAAGTCCTCTCCATGGACACCAGGCAAACTTCTGCACAGTGGAAAAAAGACACGATCAGGACTCCTAACACACAGTCTCCAGCAGCAGCTTCCAGTCTTCTTCCCAGGCTCACAGCAGCAGTCTCTCATCATAGTAGCAGCAGCAGATGGTTTAGTGCAGGGGTTGGCAACCTTAAAGAAGTGGAGATCTACCTGAACAACATGGGAGAAGTCAAAGATCACCACAGTGTCACTCCCTCACACCTAATTTAAACCTCCAATTGCCATCATACCGTGTAGCAATCAAGTGCATTGTATGGCAATCATGAGTTTAAATCGGGTGGGGAGGAGGAAACATATTGCCTCCTCACCACCTGTCAAACACACTAATCGTTTTTCACAGGAGTAACAGTGCTTGCTGCACTTGTAAATGAGCCCTTAGTTGCATTCTACAGTGGGGCACTTTTGGGCTCCATCACACGTAATGTTGGGGGGTGGTAAAACCAAGTGGTTGAGTTCACCGCCCCCAATCCCTACCCCCTTTAGCTGCTGAGGAGCAGACAAAGGTGTACAGGGGTGGCCTGTCCATTAAGGGCGCACGGGCGCTGCCCCACTATCTGGAGTTTTTTTTTTTAAGCACATGATTAGAGCCAGAGGCTCTAATAGGCTTCAAAAAAGTTGGGCTCATGACGCAGAGCACTGCGAATCAAGCCCACCCAGTTGTGTGACAATAGTGAATGAATATTCTCTATTTTCACACTGATTCTCCTCCCAGCCAATCAGGAAGCGGGTCTGAGACCAATTTCCCAATTGGCCGAAAGGAGAAGCATTCCAATTGGCCACTGAGGAGAGAGGAGACTGATGCTGCCGTAATGCCCGCGGAGGAGAGCAGGGGAAGGGGGGCAGCTCGTCAACCGGGTGAATCGCTGCCCGCCATAGATGGGGTAAGTGCTCCAGACCCACCCGACTGGACTGGAGGGGGGGTGCGGGTTACCTGACCGATGGGAGTGGCTGCGGGTGCACTGCCCCCCCAAAACAATTACCACCAGCCGCCACTGGTGTACAAATGCCACAGCAGGAATTAAACCCCCTGTTGCTTTTGGTGGGTGCTACTGCCTGCCAATCGTGACCCATTCAATTAACTGGGGTCAACTCTGCAAGCGCCCCGTAACTGCATGTTTCTGCAGAGTCCAAGGGGTTAAAGCAGCTGGTGAGAAAGCAACACAACACTGTCTGCTTTAACCCCTTGTTTGCTGTACTGCACAAGGTTGCAGGGCACTTAAATGGGTCACACTTGGCAGGTGCTAAACCCACCAACCCTGACAGGGCGTATAAAACCTCTGCTGTGGCTGCGACATGTGTAATCTCTTGGCCCCTGCAGCTGAAGGGGGTGCGGTTGGGGCAGTGGTGGTACAAGCATGTCTTATGGGGTTTTACCACCCCCCAAACTGCAAATGAACCCGCTCTGTTCTGAGCCCCCTATAAAGCTGCTTTCACACTGATGTGCAGGTTAACCAGTACCGCGGGTACAGTGCAGTGCATTTGCGGCTTTCCTGGGTTAGCTACACTTTGCCATAGACTTCTATTATATCCTGCAGGTGTGGAGCACTCTCTGAAAATGCACCAAAACTCCTGCATTCAAAAAGTGCACCAAACCCACAGGAGAGAATAGAAGTCTATGGATAAGTGCAGCGGACCCGTAGGAAAGCTGCAGGTACATCCGCAGTGCAGTGAGTGTGAGAGTGATCGCGGGTCCCGCGGGCTCAATGTCCGAGGGGATGCCCACGATCGTCTCACGGAGAGGAAGAACGGGGAAATGCTGATGTAAACAAGCATTTCCCCGTTCTGCCTAGTGACAGGACACTGATCACAGATCCTTGTAATTGGGAGCGGTGATCAGTGTCGTGTCACACACAGCCCCTCCCCCCACAGTTAGAATCATTTCCTAGGACACACTTAATCCCTACAGCGCCACCTAGTGGTTAACCCCTTCACTGCCAGTCACATTTACACAGTAATCAATGGATTTTTAATTGCACTGATCTCTGTATAAATGTGAATGGTCCCAAAACAGCGCCAAAAGTGTCCGATCTGTCCGCCATAATGTCGCAGTCATGATAAAAATCGCTGATCGTCGCCATTACTAGTTTTAAAAAAATTATTAATAAAAATGCCATAAAACTATCCCCTATTTTGTAGACGCTTTAACTTTTGCGCAAATCAATCAATAAATGCTTATTGCAATTTTTTTTTACCAAAAATATGTAGAAGGATACGTATCGGCCTAAACTGAGGAAAAAAAATGTTTTTTTTTATATATTTTTTGGGGATATTTATTATAGCAAAAAGTTAAAAACAATAAATTTTTTTCAAAATTGTCGCTATTTTTTTGTTAATAGCGCAAAAAATAAAAACCGCAGAGGTGATCAAATACCACCAAAAGAAAGCTCTATTTGTGGGGAAAAAAGGACGTCAATTTTATTTGGGAGCTACGTCGCACGACCGCGCAATTGTCAGTTAAAGCGACGCAGTGCTGAATCGCAAAAAGTGCTCTGGTCTTTGGGCAGCCAAATGGTCCGGGGCTTAAGTGGTTAAACTGTCACCTTTTAAAATTTTGAGTACTGTAATTTTTCACCATTTTGTGAGAGCATGCAGTTTTGCAGCTTGGCATGTTTGATATCTATTTACTCAACTCTACTTCAGCTTTATTTTGTACAAAAAATTGGGGAATAAATTGTGTTTGTGTGTACTCAAATTCATTTGAGTGTAGTTTTTCCTGAAAGTACAGATTTGACCGAAAAACAACTACCATCTTTTTTTTTTTTTTTTTTTTTTTTTTTTTACAAAACCTCTGCATTATGAAAATATTCAATGTTTCATGTCATTTTATAGCCAAAAATGCTGACTTTAACATGTGTGTAAAAAATTAAAACATTGCTCAAGAGGGAAGCAAAATATTGCTCTCACTGACACCAATGTTGGGGTTTACAATTACTGCCACTGACACCAATGTTGGTGGTTACAATTACTGCCATTGACACCAATGGGACTTATTTTACTCCTACTTTCCTGACAGGCTCCATGGCAGCATACGTGTGGGTATGCCCGCCTCCATAACTACCCAATAGGACCCCTCTCCCATAAATCTTTGCTCTAGGCTGCTATCCATGTTCCTTTTTTGTCCTCCTCCATAGGACCAGGTGTTGGTTCTCCTACCTGAAGATAATCTCCCTACGATCGAATCAGCTGAGTGCCAAATTTGTTCCTCCGATAGGCCCTGACTCTTAAGGAGGGTATGGAGTGTATAGCAGAGTAGCGCTGAAGATTGGGATTGGTTCATCTATATGCGCATGGTCTGTTTCCCTAATGTTCCAGGCGACCATTATCTGCTACCAAGTCCGGTGTGTGTGTGTATGGTCGTCCCCTCGGCCCAGGTGATCGTAGGTGGAGGGGTAAGTTTTTATATATGTATACACATGGCAGCAGTGTTTGTTGTTTGTACCTTTTTCCTGTGTTTCTCTCTCATCACTGGTATCCTAGCTGGTTCCAGCAGCCGCTCTCTCTATCACTTCCGGGTACCAGCGTGTGCTCTGTGCATGCGCGGACCCAATACGAAGTCGAGGCTTGGTTTGTGCATGCGCGCAAACATCTCGCATCTGATGCCATCGATGACGTCACGGACGCCACTTTTAAAAGCTGTGGAAAGCTTACAGAGCCCCGAGAATGTCCGTGGGTGATACGGCGACTTCCCGGGGCAATTATCTTGGCGGTTCAAGGTAAGACAAGCTCTATTGTCTGGGGTATGAGGTCTTTTGTCAGCCAGCTGATGTGTGAATCTGTCTCTACAGTTTCCTTTTGTGTTGACACCATGGATTCCTCACTGTCCCCTAGTGGCCAGCCCGCTTGTAGCAGGTATGTTTGCAGTTATGCTTTTCTACCTGTATAAGGATTAAGAGTAGGATTTTAGGACACTGGCTGATTCCTGTCTCTATCTTTTCTGTGCTTCCTTCCTTACAGCCCTTCTAGGTCTGATCCACACCGTAATTCCCATAAAGGAAGTGGGTCATCAAAATCACACCACCGGCAATCTTCCTCCAGGTCTAGCCATCGTAGATCTCCTTCCAGATCTGAAAAGCTCAGTAAAGATCCTCCCCACCCCATTCATCTCACTCTAGCAAGAGACCAGAAAAATCATGCTGGGGGTGCAGGATGCCTGTTCCAGTAGATAAATCTCTCTGTGATCACTGCTTCTCTAAAGCTGCAGATGAGAGGGATGGTGCAGACCAGCATTTATAATCTATGGTGAGGCGGGTTGTGAAACAATCTCTGCAGGAAAGAGAGGCTCAACAGCCCCGTGATTCCCCATCAGACCCATTATGCCCTCCAGTGGGAGAAGGTTTATTACACGAGACATGAGAGTCTTCCCAGCCAAGTCGCCATTCTGCTCCTATTTCAGACAGCGAATCAGATCTGGAAGATCCTGGCATGGGGTTTGAATATGCTTTAGTCCCTTCTTTGGTGAAAGCAGTAAGAGAGGCCCTGAAGGGGGCATGGCCAAGATGGCGCTGTGAGCGGACGTTTCTCTGAGAGCTCCGCTGAGATCCTAGGCTGTTTCCCTCTACACAACGGCTAAAAGAGCCTGAATATCGGCACAAATCCTCTACATGTACCGCTGCTAGGCCCGGGCTACAAAAGGAAGGGGTAAGAAGCTGAAATCTCTCCCTGTGACAGAGGACCTAGAGGCGGCCTGTGTCGACTGCGTGGGGGCCAGGAAGCGCGCCCTTACCGACATGGCATCCCAAACTGAGCAGCCGGGACAATCCTCCTCTACACAGCCAGGCTTGGCTGATGTGCTGGCAGCTATAGGCAATTGCCAAGCTTCTCTCACCGCCCTAACCACTAAGGTGGATGCGGTGCAACTGGATGTGGGATTGATAAGGCTGGATATGGAAAAAATACGCTCCCGACTGTCTACTGCTGAACAGCGCCTGGGACACGTGGAAGACACTGTGGAGAGCCATGGAGCTGATTTCCGTGCCCTCCATACTAAAATAAGAGCCCTGGAATATAAATCCGAAGATGCGGAGAACTGCAATAGGAGGAATAATCTCCGTATTGTTGGCCTGGCGGAAGGGTCTGAGGGTCAGCGTCAGCTACTCCGTACCCTTCTCCCTGCGGCCCAGTTCTCACCATTTTATGCGGTAGAGAGGGCCCATTGGATACCACCCAAACCAGGCCCTCCTGGAGCGCCGCTGCGCACTTTTATTTTGACGTTTCTGAATTTCAGGGACAGAGATGAGGTGCTCAGGGCAGCCAGAGTGAAGGGAGAATTGCAACACCAGAACGGCAAGTTACTTATCTTCCCTTATTATTCAGTTGAAACTCAAAAGCTCAGACGCTCTTTTGATCAGGTTAAAGCAGCCATGCGCCTCAAGGGCATACACTACAGCATTCTCTTTCCTGCACATCTCCGGGTTCAGGATGGGGAGACTACTAGATTTTTTACATCCCCTAGGGATGCTTCCGCATGGCTGGAATCACTTCCTCCAAATCACTAACTGCTGTCAGTTGACTTCTGTCGCATCCCTCCTATATGTGCTGTAAGATGAACGTATCCTGCTAACAAGTGAGTCCATGTTGCACCTGTTGTGCCTTTTGTTTTGACTAACTGTCCGAAGCTCAAGTTTTGTGCCCCTGGCAATGCCAGGTGATATCTGCCACTAAGACTGACACTTTATGCATTAAAATGCGATCTGCATTACTTCCCTGTTTCCAGTATACTTAGGGAACCTGGGCAAGGAAGGTAGAAGATCAGTAGATTGCTTGCTGCAGCAATGAAAGTGCATGCTCTCCTTCTAAAATGAATCTCCCCTGGACTACCTGATTCCTAAAGGCTGGTAACTGGCGGACTCTAGTGCTAATTTAATGTACTGCAAGCTCAAATCTCATTTTCCCTATGATTACTCGTCATGCATACTGACTGCCATGCTTGCCTCTTCTTGACAACCTGCTCTTGTGAGATTTGATGATCCTAGAGGTGTCCTGGGAAGACAAGTGCCTCTAATAACCGAGAGAGATCACACCCTGGTGAACTAACTTTCTTTGGATGTTATGGCCTTATGGTTATGAGCAGCGGCCATATCCCCTTGATTTTCTTCATTTTTCTTTTCCTTTTTTGTTTTTCTTCCTTATTTCATGAAGATAAGAATTGGAACAGCCTGTTAACTTTTTTGTTGTTGGAAATTTTTCTCCTAATTCCTATTGGCAGCGCAGCCTCTCATCACTTTATGTGGACGATTTAACTCCACTAAGTCTGCACCCACTGGTTCACGCTCCCTGACATTGGGTGTTTGATGTTTGGGGAACAAAGCATTCCTAGGTTGGGGTGGGGTGGGGGAAGATTGTTGGGGTTATTTAAGTTACTTGGTTTCTTTTTTTATAGGTGCTTTGTCTATACTTCTAAAAGGTTCTTTTGACATGGAGATGTGCATAACGCTGTGTTTAATACTGAAATCGGATGCTGCTCCCTCGGGCTGGCTACTAAATAAATTTCCCCCATATTTTACATCTAATGGCTGAGTTTAAGGTGATCTCATGGAACGTACGGGGGTCTTAACACTGCCGTGAAGCTTTCTTTGGTGTTCCATTTCCTACATAAACATAACCCACAGATCTGTATCCTCCAGGAGACACATCTGCAGAATAACAAGACTATTTGCCTTAAGAAAGCCTGGGTTGACCTAAATTATCATTCCACCTTTTCCACGTATGCCCGTGGGGTCAGCATCTTGGTTCACAAGACACTGCCGTTTAGGCTTCTGGAGGTCAAAACTGACAAAGAGGGGAGATTTATTATTGTGCATGCTAATATCTATGATAAGGATGTGGTACTAGTTGGAATTTATATCCCCCCACCAGCCACTGGCAGAATCCTCCACGAGATTATGCAAATTGTGGTGCAATTTGACACTGCTTTGGTCTTTCTCCTGGGGGATTTCAATATGGTTCCCTCGGTGGAACTTGATAGGTTGCACCGGTCGGCTCGTGACACTCCAGATCTCAGACAGTGAGCTGAAACTTTTGCCCTCACTGACGTATGGAGGCACATGCACCCGACGTTCAAGGTCTTTACTTGCCATTCCGCTTCGCACAAACTCTGTCTAGAATAGACCTAGTGTATGCATCCGGCCCTGCACTACAATATGTTCAGGACTTGTCTGTGCTTCCCAGGGGAATCTCTGACCATGCACCATTATGCTTGACGCTGACTTTGACTACCCCCCCTGGAACCCGCCTGTGGCGGCTGTCCAGATTTTGGGCTAATGATGAGAGGCTGCAGGAACCTCTTACAGCTTCCATCTGTAACTTTTGGATAGACAATGCTGACTCTCCTGCCCCACCTATTCTATGGGACTCCTTTAAGGCCTGGGTTAGAGGGGAATTTGGGACTAGTATTGCTCAATTTAAACGTGAATCTGCTCATTCCCTGGAAGACTTTGAGACACAGGCGCTGCACTGGAGGCTGATTTTGTCTCTGCTCCGGGAGATGACCGGTATAAGGCATGGAAGCAAGCTCTGCGTGGCCTATCCACAGCTAGGATGGCCCAGACGGACAAAGCCCTATTATATTCGGCCCAACGAGTGTTTGAACATGGTGGGAAGAATGGGAAACTTCTTGCGTGGCTGGCTAAAGGTAACATACCCTCTACCCCCATAGGCTCCATTAGGGATAGTTTTGGCCAGGTTCTTACGGCACCCAGTAACATTAATGACCGTTTTCGTGAATACTTCCAGGAAGTGTACTCCTCTAGGGTTGCTGCTTCTGACTCCTCTCTGTCCCTGTATCTTGATTCCCTGTCCATTCCAGTCCTGGCTGAGGAAGCCAGGGAGGGTCTGGAGGCAGATATCACGCTTGAATAGATTCAAATTGCCATGGGACATCTCCGGGGGGGGGGGGGGAGGCACCTGGGGCGGATGGTTTACCGTCCGAATTTTACTCTAATTTTTCTGAACTACTTGCTCCTAAGTTAACCTCACTACTTTCTAAATTCGCAACATTGGAGGCCTTACCTGATTCAATGAATGAGGTGGTAATTGTGTTGGTTCCTAAACCTAGTAAGGATCCACTTGACTGTGCATCCTAGAGGCCCATTTCCTTAATTAATGTGGACGCCAAGATCTTTGCTAAGGTCTTGGCTACCCGTCTATCTCACGTCATAGAAGACCTAATTGGCATTGATCAAACCGGTTTTATGCCAGGCAAAGGAACCGACATAAATATTAGACGCCTATTCCTTAACCTAACTATCTTACACGATAACCCGGGGTCCAGAGTTATTGCCTCTCTAGATGCCGAAAAGGCTTTCGATTCGGTCGAATGGAACTATTTATGGGCGGTTTTGCATAGATTCGGATTTGGTCCCAAGTTTATTCATGGTATTAGATTGTTGTTCCATACTCGCGTCCGTACTAACAACTGGGTCTCGGACTCTTTTAATTTGTATCGCGGTATGAGGCAGGGATGTCCGCTCTCCCCCAGCCTGTTCGCCCTGGCGCTGGAGCCCCTGGCAATTTTGATCAGGAGTGCTCCAGACGTCCTGGGCCGACGACGCGCTTTTATACCTAAATGACGCTGGCCCCTCTCTTCAAGCTGCCCTGCAAATTTTTGATAGCTTTGGGGGACTATCCGGTATAATAATCAACTGGAGGAAATCAGTTTTGTTCCCTCTGGATGATGGTGCTACCTCTGGACCCCTCTCCTTCCCGTTGCAGTGGGTGAAGGAGTTCAAATACCCCGGGATCATGATCACGAGAAACCTCTCTGATTTTATTGTAAACAATCTAACCCCTGTCTTGAATACCTTACGTACAAAATGCTCTGCATGGGAGAACTTACCACTGAATCTTCTGGGCGCATCAATCTCCTTAAGATGATGATACTACCTAAATTTATCTATCTGTTCAGAAATTGCCCGGTTTGGGTCCCTGTTTCATTCTTTAAGGAAATTGATCGATTAGTGGGTTCTTTTATTTGGGGTGGGGGGAACCCTAGGTTGACGCGCTCCACACTGTGGATGCCTGCTGATTTGGGGGGCTTGGCTCTCCCTAATTTCCAGATTTATTTTTGGGCGGCTATGTTGGTGTTTGTCCACTGGTGGTTTCAGGGCTCCAGAACTAACGCTGCAGTCTGCCTTGAGGCGAACTGTTTGGGCTCACAACTGACCTCCGTAACTTTCCCTACAGGGGGCCGGGGGGCTTACCTTGAGGTCCCCGGGCCTACTAGGGCGACGTGGAAGGTTTGGGTGGCAGCTAGACGAAGGTACCTTAAGCCGGGCCAATTATCACCAGCCCATCCCTTGTGGGGGAACCCAGCGCTAAAGCACTTCCGTACTATCCCAGACCCGCAGGTTTGGGCTATATATGGCATTACAACCCTGGGGCAAATAATGCCCAGAGGGGAGTTGCTCTCTCTACCAGAAATGACAGCTACATTTAATTTACCCCAATGGATGAAGTTCAGATATCTGCAGCTTAGACACGCGGCTAGGGCTCAATTTCCACAAACTCCCCTGCTTCAAGCTGATACTATTGAAGAACTTCTATCCCCCGGAGATGTTTCTAAACCCCTCTCTACCCTTTATAATGCACTCCTGGGCAGGGATTCTCCCAAGGTAGAGAAATTATGGGAGAGATGGCGTGCAGACATACCATCGCTGGACAAGGAGGGATGGAAGGATTGTCTGGAATATGGCCCTAAACTAGTGATAGCATCTAAAGACAAATTAATTCAGGTTAAATTTATCTATAGGGTTTATTACACCGCTCAGAGTCTCCATCGTATCTTCCCTGATAAAGACCCCCTATGCCCTAAATGTAAGGTTCAAATTGGAACGTTCTTTCATATGTTCTGGGAGTGCCCCATTATATCGATATTTTGGTCTGCGATTTTTGGAGAAATTAATTCCAGGTTACAAATATCCATCCCAGCCTCGCCAGAGCTAGCTCTGTTGGGGGTTCATGATGACGAACAACGACCCTATCATCTTAAATTATTAATTTCTTCTTTTTTATGCCAAAAAGGAGATCCTCATGAAGTGGACTGACTCTTCCGCTCCGTCCATTGCAGCCTGGGAAGCACAAATCGAGGCAGCCATTCCCATGTATAAAATGACATATATTAACCGAGGCTGTCCATGAAAATTCGAAAAAGTATGGGCTCCGAGGCTATCCTCCTAATGGCATACAGTGTTTTGAGAATATTGAGAATATTTTGCTTGTCGGGTGGGAGGGTTTCTAGATGTGGGGGACAGTGGGGTGTTTTTTTTATATATAGTATTGATATTCTTCTACGCTACCCTCTAATCTGTACTGTAATCTCACACTAACTTGATCGATGTAAGGGCATGTATATCTTCCATGAAGTGTTATGTACTGTCAATCGGTATTTTGTATTTTTACCTTCTGTGACAATAAAGCATATCTGTTTTGTTAAAAAAAAAAAAGAGAGGCCCTGAAGTGGGAAGGACCCTGTTACTTCCCCCCCCAAAACAGAGAAAACTTTTCAAGCAGCTCAATAAGGAGCGACAATATTTTCCTTTTCTCTCTGAGCTGGGCGACATCATATCTGAGGAACGGAGCAAGATGGACAAAAAGAGTTCCATGCAATCAAAAGTCTTGAAACTGTATCCTTTTAAAGAGGAGGAAGTAAAACACCTTGAGTCAGCTCCTTTGGTGGATGCAGTACTTATGAGACTAGTAAGATATGTAACTCTTCCCTTAGAAGACACTGTATCTTTTAAAGATCCCTTAGAAAGACGGATCGATTCAGATCTAAAAAGGATTTACCTGACGTCAGGAATGGCATGCAAGCCAGTACTTGCGATAGCTGCAGTATCCAAAGCTATAGAATCTTGGTCTGACAATGTGGATGAGTTCCTAAGAGGTATCTCTGTTGAAACGGCTAAAGATTCTCCTATCCAGGAAACCAGGCTGGCATCTGCCTTTCTTGGGGAGGCCTCTATTGATGTCATCCGCCTGATGTCCCGGGTTATGTTGGCGTCTGTTTCAGCACGTCGTGCCTTATGGCTCTGTCCATGGTTGGCGGATCCAGCTTCCAAACAAGCTTGGTGCCGAGTTCCTTTTGAAGGTGATAGTTCCATAACCCGGGCCACAGGTGGTAAGTCTGGTTTCCTCCCTCAAGACCGACGCCTACAAAATCAGAAATGCACTTTTCCTAGAAGACAAAATTCTGATCGCGCTTGGGTCTTTTCCAAGGTCCTATTATCTGTTGTGGCTCTTCTTCGTGTCAAAGGGGTTCGTCTCCACCACTATCTAGACGACCTACTTCTCATAGCTCAAAACAAAGACCAACTTTTAGAGCACAAGAGCTTAGTCATTTCCACCCTGCAAGAATTTGGGTGGCTCCTGAATCTAGAGAAGAGCCATCTAGAGCCAACACAATCCCTTGTGCTTCTAGGGGCTTACTTCAACACAATGGAAGGCACCTTCTCCCTTATAGAGGAGAAGATTGGAGTGATTTGAGACAGAATACAGGCAGCCCTTGCGTCATCTCACCTCTCCGCTCTTGAATGCCTGAAAGTAATTGGCACAATGACAGCCACCATTCCTATGGTGAAGTGGGCCCAATGGCATACACGGCCCTTCCAAAAAGGGTTCCTTCAACAACGAGATTCTTCCAGCCAAATCCAGCGCATACACCTTACTCCAACCATGAGAACGCATCTCCTTTGGTGGCTTCAAGTGAAAAATCTGCACAATCACCATTCGATCATTCCCATCTCATGGGTCACAATAACATTGGATGCCAGCAATCCGGGATGGGGCGCTCACTGCCTTTCAGAAGTGGCTCAAGGCAGATGGAATTCCCCTTCTCGAGGGATTGTCTCCAACATACTGGAGCTGAGGACTGCCTTTCAGGCACTTCTGTCATTTCCCCATCTAATAATAAAATCATCAGTAATGTTAAGGTTGGACAATACAACCGCGGTGGCTTACATAAAGAAGCAAGGTGGAACTCGCAGTTGGTCCCTGATACAGGAAGTAGAGCCAATAATGAGCTGGGCTCAGAAGAACTTGTCCAACATCTCTGCAGTTTACATTCCAGGGATTCAGAATGTGTTCAAATGGACAACAACGAGTGGTCTCTCCACAGAGAGGTGTTCGAGTAGCTTCTGACCCTGGGAGTGTCTCCAGAGGTCGATCTGTGTGCTTCCCCATGCAATCACAAAAAGTCCAGATATTATTCGAGGTTCAGAGATCCTCAGGCATATGGGATAGATGCTCTCTCTCTCCGGTACTGGTGATTCTTCAATTTCTCTGGAGGCTCAGAACAGAGAAGGTGGAGATCATAGCAGTGATTCCTTTCTGGCCCACCAGGCCTTGGTTCCCTCTGTTATCACTCCTCAGCTATCAAGACCCAGTTCCGCTACCGCTCAGGCTGGATCTACTGTCTCAAGGCACGACGTTACACCCGTGTCCATCCCGCCTACACCTCAGGGTGTGGTTCTTGAGAGGGGAAGGCTCGAAGCTCTAGGTTGTCCTGAAGAAGCTATTCCAACCCTTCTCAGTGCCAGAAGGAAAAGTACTAATAGGGTATATGAGCGTATATGGTCTAGATTCACTGATCATATGTCTTCCAGGTCGAATCCTTGTAGCTCTCCAATAGTACAAGACATACTGAGTTTTCTTCAATCAGGACTTGACTCGTCTTTAGCAGTCAGCTCACTAAGAGTTCAAGTGTCAGCCATCTCGGCCTTCACAGGAGTTTCATGGGCAAATCATGCTTTGGTCCGTCAGTTCTTTAAAGGAGCCATCAGGCTTAGACCTCAAAGAAGACCTAGGTTCCCCAAATGGGACCTTCCTCTTGTCTTGGATTTCCTCTCCAATCTCGGATCAGATCCTGACAAACCTCTTTCCACAAGAGACCTTACGCTCAAGACCACATTCCTGGTAGCTGTGACTTCGGCCAAAAGAGTTTCAGAAATTAGAAATTTAAGTTCAGAGGAGCCTTTTCTGACTTTTTTCCCAGACAGGGCAGTGTTGATTCCCATTTTAGGGTCAAACCCTAAAGTGACCTCAGTCTTCCATGAAAACCAAGAGATTGTGCTTCCTACTTTTAAAACAGACAATCGAGGTGTTCATCCTCTTGATGTAGGCCATACTCTAAAACAGGCTCCTTTCAGACAAACAGAATTTCTCTTCGTCCTTCTTCATGGTAAAAACAAAGGAATGTGAGCTTCGGTCATATCAATTTCTTCCTGGATTGTGCAGACCATTCAGAGGGCATACAAGGCAAAGGGCTTGGCTCCTCCAGAGGCAGTGACGGCTCATTCGACCCGGAGTATCTCGACCTCTTTGGCAGCTTCTCGGCATGTCGCATCTGTAATCATTTGTAGAGCGGCCTCTTGTCATCCATTAATTTTGGTTTACAAGTATTGTCGGTTGACAATGTTAAATAAATTTTGGTTTCTTTGCTCAAACATTTTGCCCACCCGGGTGTGTTTGGCGAGTTATTTCCCACACGTATGCTGCAATGGAGCCTGTCAGGAAAACTGAAAATTTATATCAAATACTTATCGTAATTTTTCTTTCCTGATAGGCTCCATGGCAGCAGGAGTCCCTCCCAAATGTCTGGAGTAGGCTAGTTATGGAACATGGATAGCAGCCTAGAGCATAAATTTATGGGAGAGGGGTCCTATTGGGTAGTTATGGAGGCGGGGCTAACCCACACGTATGCTGCCATAGAGCCTATCAGGAAAGGAAAATTACGGTATTTGATATAAATTTTCCGTTTTCTCGTTTGTCTACCTCCAGGCCCTATTATGTAGCAAAAAGGAAAAGGTGCTAAACTGCAAGCAACACACCATAAAGTAACACCCACTTTATTGACTATGCCCCCTTTTTTGGCCACGGACTCTGTATCAATTAGTGGGCAGCACACTGAGACCCCTTTCACACTGAGGCAGTTTTCAGGCATTTTAGCACTAGAAATAGCACCTGTAAAATGCCTGAAAACTGCCTCCCATTCATTACAATGTGTGCTTTTACACTTGGGCGGTGTGCTTTCGGGAGGTCAGAAAAAGTCCTGTGAGCAACTTCTTTGGGGCAGTTTGGGAGCGCTGTATACAGCACTCCCCAAAACGCGCCTGCCTATTGCAATAAATGGGAGGCGGCGCAACACAGGAGTCTTTAAACCTTTTTTTTGGGCTTAAAAGCGCCCCGCTATCGGCCGCAAAAGTGCTGCTTGAACAATAGTAAAAAGTAAAAAACAAACAGTAAAGTGGCGCTAAAACGAGTGGTGCTTTCCCGCTAACAGCTGACACATTCAGTGTGAGAGCAGCCTGAGTTTATCACTTTTTTCTACTTATTCTCTTCAGGGGTTACTCCTAATAACTTTTCATTGTTATCAACTATGTATAACCAACAATCAAGCTTGCATCAGTGACATTTCCTGAGACAAAACTTTCATTGTTCTAAGCTTCCCAATCTGAGCTGCATTTGGAACCATGCACCCTGCCCCTTTCAGGACACTTTTTTTACAATTGCGGGGATGGGAAGGGGGTTGTGTCTTTTGAAGCACCGATTAGAGCCAGAGGCTCTAGGATTCAAAATAGGGTGGGTTTGGGGCACAGAGAGTGCTCCCCCATCCCACCCAATGTGTGACGATAGCAAATTAATTTTCGCTATTTTCACACTAAAGTTCCTCCCCGCCAATCAGGAGGCAGGTCTTGGGACCTGTTTCCCGATTGGCCAAAGCGTCAGGCTAACCTATTGGATGCCTAGCTTTGGAGGAACAGAGAGGAAACGTAAGAGGCCGTGGGAGGAGTGGACACCAGAGCCCTGCCCGCAGGGTGGGGAGTGCTGGGCTGGATGTCTTTCAATCCCGTGCCGCAGTTCGGGGGGTTGATGTCTTTCAATCCCGCCTCCCGGAAGGTGGGGTGCTTGTTCGCCGCCCCCCCAAAGGAAAACCCCACCAGCCACCACTGCTTTCAGATCCCAATATGAAATGTTTTTCTTTTTACTCTGCAACTTACAAAGCTTTATCTCGCATAGATATATGTCGGGGCAATTCCTCAGTCTATAGTTGCCTCTATAGCATATGCTCCCTGTAACATATCTGATCATTCCCTTCCTAATGTGATTGTTATTATTTCTAACACCCATAAGATTAAGTTATGGAAAGTTAATCCCCTTTGGTTCACATTATTCCCAGAATCTGATCCCATACACAGAGTTTCTAAAATGCAATCGAGGTACAGCTACGCCCACAGTGGTTTGGGATGCCCTAAAAGCTCATCTTACGGGACTCATTATTAAAAAGATTTCTGCTATTAAATCTAAAACCAAAGATAGGGAAAATCTTGTGCTCAGTAAGGCTGGTAAGGCAGAAGAGATGTACCTCACTAACCCTACAGTAGACTCTGAACATAAATGGTTAGAGCCCAAGCCCTATATCAGCAAGTTTCCATTACAACAGCTGAAAATAAACGTTTTTTTCTTTATCGTACATCACGGGACACAGAGCACCATAATAATGACTATGTGGGTTATACGCTTACCTTTAGGTGATTGGACACTGGCAACCAATAGTAAGACGGTTCCTCCCATATAACCCCTCCTATACCGGAAGTACCTCAGTTTTTTCGCCAGTGTCTTGAAGGTGATGGTCATGACTGTTGAAACTCTTCAAATTTCTTTAAAAAAAAATGTCCCACTGAGGGCGTTATAATCAGATCCATTCGGATGGCTTAACAAAGCTAAAGTGGATGGTACCCGAACCTTGGTTCAAGAACGAGGTATTGCTTGTAATATGCCCTATATAGGCGCTGTACACTTGTTAAGTTGGTATTCCTGGTCAATCTTGCCCAATGTAAACCAGAAAGGGTGCTTTACAGGTCCAGGGGTGTGGACCCCAATATATGGGGGACCCAGTCCCTGAAGGTCCTTAGAGGCGCTACCCGCCGTGATGGGGGAAGGTGGGCCTGGTAAGACAGGCCCTGCTGCTTGGGATGGTGAGTACCCCCTTTGGGATTTTTATATATATATATATATATATATATATATATATATATATATATATATATATATATAAAAGTCCAAGAGGTTGCTGCACTTAAAAACTTCTTTGCTTTATTTCACAATGTCTTCAGGAGAGATTTACAAAGCAAGTATAATCCTTCCAAGTAGTATCAAAGGCAACAAATGCCTACACAGTTTCAGACATGAGTAGATTCAGACATGGAGGGATGGATTACGTTTCGGGCTAGTCAGCTTACGCCCTTCCTGAGATCCATTGAAGCACATCTGAAGGTTTCATTCCAATCATTTATTTAAATACAGATTTAGTGAAGTACTTCACATATGGAATCAATATGGCTAATTACTTCAAATCGCATACCATTTAACATCTATATATGCATATGTTTATCTATAACATGCCATTAAAGCAAGGATAAGCAGCAGGTGTCAAATCTCTCAATCTCCTCACTCGCATTTTAATATATTCAGAATACCTATAAAAATGCAGGGAAATGGTACATTCATGAGTAAAAACAAAAAGATATCCCCATCATAAAGTTATTTTATCTGGCTACTTTTAAATGCTTATTCCAACAATTAAACAAATAAATAAAGATCCAAATCAACATTTAAGACATATGGAGCAATAGTATTTAAAAAATGTATCCAGTATACTTCTCTTTTTCTTAGAATCAATTCACAGTTGCCCCCTCTCCTATTTTTCTCAATACCTTCTAGGACCATATATTTTAATTGTGATACATTGTGGCCAAATTCCAAAAAGTGTCTCGCCAATGGTAATTGGGTTAATTTATCTCGTATTGAGTATTTGTGTCTCGCTATCCTGTCTTTTATTTTTTGTGTAGTCTCCCCTACATAAACTAAACCGCACGGGCACTTTATGGCATAAATTACATATGAGGATTGGCATGTATAGTAACCCCGTATGGGGATATTGAAACCCCTATGTGCATGTGTAAAGTATTTACCTTTAACCATAGAGTTACATTGTATGCATGACAAGCAGGGATACGATCCCAGATTTTTTGGTCCCAGAAAGGCCAAATTCCAAAAAGTGTCTCGCCAACGGTAATTGGGTTAATTTATCTCGTATTGAGTATTTGTGTCTCGCTATCCTGTCTTTTATTTTTTGTGTAGTCTCCCCTACATAAACTAAACCGCACGGGCACTTTATGGCATAAATTACATATGAGGATTGGCATGTATAGTAACCCCGTATGGGGATATTGAAACCCCTATGTGGATGTGTAAAGTATTTACCTTTAACCATAGAGTTACATTGTATGCATGACAAGCAGGGATACGATCCCAGATTTTTTGGTCCCAGAAAGGCCAAATTCCAAAAAGTGTCTCCCCAACGGTAATTGGGTTAATTTATCTCGTATTGAGTATTTGTGTCTCGCTATCCTGTCTTTTATTTTTTGTGTAGTCTCCCCTACATAAACTAAACCGCACGGGCACTTTATGGCATAAATTACATATGAGGATTGGCATGTATAGTAACCCCGTATGGGGATATTGAAGCCCCTATGTGGATGTGTAAAGTATTTACCTTTAACTATAGAGTTACATTGTATGCACGACAAGCAGGGATACGATCCCAGATTTTTTGGTCCCAGAAAGGTTGGTTTGGTGCTGCAGCCACAGGTTGATCAGATTTAATCAATTGATCTCGTATCGTTCTACCTTTTCTATAGGAGGACATGGGTGGATTCCAGAATTCCTGTACCATGGGATAACTGGATCTTAAAAGATTCCAATGTCTTTTGACAATTCAGTTGATTTTGTTGGAGAAGGGATGATACTGCATAATAAAGGGGATTCTCTTGTTTTCCTTTCGGGGTGATCTATTATAATCTGTATTAGAGAAATCGATATTAACTAAAGCTTGTGGGTATCTTCTACTAGTAAGTTTGTTTTTTATTTCATTAAATCTCTGATCACGGCACAGCGGGTCGCTCACGATCCGCTGTACCCTCATCATCTGACTTTTTGGGATGGATGAAAAAACGTTTGGGGGATGAAAGCTATTAAAATGTAGCAATTGGTTACGATCCGTGGGTTTCACATATAAGTCTGTAGTAATCTGCCCATTGTTCAATTTAAGTAGAGTATCGAGAAAAAAGATCTAATTTTTACCAATTTCAATGTTAAACTTTAATCCAGGTACTAAATGGTTAATGTATTTATCAAATAAGTATAGGCTTTCCATGTTACCATCCCATATAGCGAAAATATCGTCCACAAATCTGTACCAACATTGGCAATGTTTTAAAAATAAATCATTGACATAAATAAAGGACGTCTCTATCATATTTATAAATGCGTTTGCATATGGGGGTGCAACATTTGAACCCATCGCTGCTCCGTTCAGTTGCAAGAAATGAGTATCCCTGAAAAGAAAATAGTTCTCCTCAAGAGTAATTTTCAAAAGGTCAAGCAGAAATGAAATTTGTTCGGTTTTGTAGATGCCTGATTGAATTAACAATCGCTGACATGGCTCTATTCCTAAATCATGTGGAATAATAGTAAATAAACTAGAGACGTCCCATGATATCAGGATGGAATCTGATGACAAGTTTATATCTTGAATTTTTGACAAAAAATCAGTAGTATCTCTTATAAATGATTTAGTGTTTAATAGCAATGGTGTCAAACATTTATCCAGGTATTGTGCTAGATATGTTGTCACAGATTCCATCCCTGATACCATGGGACGTCCTGGGGGATTTTTGGGGTCTTTGTGGATTTTTGGTAACATATACAGTACCAGTGTAACCGGATGTTCACATATCAAAAACTCCATAGTTTCATCATCAATGATTTTTTGTTTAACTGCCTTAGTTAAGGTTGTTTTTATCCTTTTTTGTACTTTAAAAATAGGACAGCAATCAAGTCTTTTATAAGTAAGAGTATCACTAAGATGTTTCATAACTTCATTTTCATACATGGATGTGTCCATTACCACAATAGAAGAAAATATTACAGCGCACACATGCAAAAAAGACATTTACCTCAAGCAAGGCTAGTTTAAAATACCTAAGCATTTCTAGAAAAACATTTTCAAAAAATATGGGGATTTGGTCACACCATATTGCTATATGGTGCTAAGCCCACTTACTGCGACAAAGTACCCCATAATCAGTGGGTCCTACACTATCCATGGAGTGGGAAAACCTGCATCTCTGAACCATGAGAGCATTGCACTCTTCTAAATGGGAGAATCATAAGGTCTCCACCCATGACACAAGTGGACACTAATTAAAGGTACTTATGTTATGTAGTGAGGTGCTCCGCACCCAAAAGGATTTGGTCAGAATCCATACAATATACAAACAAGATATTTGGGGGGCACACTCTAAAAAATGCATTAAAGATGGTGCAGCCATAAGACCATACAGTAGAAGAAAATATTACAGCGAACACATGCAAAAAAGACATTTACCTTAAGCAAGGCTAGTTTAAAACACCTAAGCATTTCTAGAAAAACATTTTCAAAAAATATGGGGATTTGGTCACACCATATTGTTATATGGTGCTAAGCCCACTTACTGCGACAAAGTACCCCATAATCAGTGGGTCCTACACTATCCATGGAGTGGGAGAACCTGCATCTCTGAACCATGAGAGCATTGCACTCTTCTAAATGGGAGAATCATAATCTTATCTTGTTCATTACCACAATAGCTCCCAGCTTGTCAGCCGGCTTGATAGTGATATCACGCCGGACTGACAAGGAGTTTAACGCTGCAATCTCATCTCTATTTAGATTGTGAGGTATATGGTCTCTCTTATCTCTATCACACAAAAAAATTTTTATGTCATTTTCCACTTTCTCTATATATACCTCTACAGCAGCACATGAAGTGGGTGGTACTTTAGTGCTTTTTGGTTTTAAACCCATGTTTTTGATTGATAATATTGATATTTCTTTAGTTGTGGCAGTGGACACACCATATATAAATCCTGTTTAAGTACAAAATCATTCATTTTCTCTTTAGGGCAAAAGCCCAAACCCTTATTCAAAACACTTAGTTCAGTTTTAGATAAAACAATAGAAGAAATGTTATGTACCAGGTTTTCATCTAATGTCTCTGGCGATTCTGGCGTCTGGTGGTTACACCCCCTGCTGTGTCTTTTCTTTGTTCGCCGACCGCCCCTCCTGGTCCGGATTCTGTCAGGTTCCCTGGTAAAAAAGGAGTAGTTGATACACTAATGGATGATCCAGTAAATGTCATAGAGGAATTTGAGCTAGCCAGATTTTTACGTTGTGTTTTTCTGTAGCCCTTTGAATGGTAATATGTAGGATCAGTCCAATTGTAGACACGATCATTTTTATAATCTTCACGATCTCGTTCAAGTTTTGTACGCTTATGGAATTGAATATTGGTGCGAAATCTTTCTAATTTATCATTATTCATTTTCTTGAATTCCTGTAGTTCCTCTTGATTAGAACATTGTTGTAACTGCCTTTCAAGTTCAGCAATCTCTTGCTGCATGAGAGTCCTCTCTTGTTGCAAAAATTGCACAGTTAATGTCATGATATCAAAGGAACATTTATTGAGGATCTGGGCAAATTTGGTTTTAAAATCCTTATTTTGTGAAAAGAGGGTTGGAGTCAAGCGAACCCTCAGCCCTCTGGGTATCATTTGTAACTTATAGTATTCGGCTAACGTTACCTCGTGAAGTTCCATAGTGATGGCTCTTTGCATTAGTTTCTCAATTTTTCTGGTAAGTTGTATAGAGGAGGACTGGATCAGAAAATCCCTGGATCCCATGGTGTCAGTGAAGATCCTTAAAGCCTCTGTTTCAGAGAATGAGTATGAGCCACCTGTTGCCATCCTTGCGATGATTCCTTGATAGTAGCTGGTGCTTGTTCCCAGGGGAAAATATATTCACCTGTAGAGGAGAACCGCACTCTGCTTACAGTTTAGTGCCAGCAATCAGGTCTTCCCACCGACCTTGTATATAGAAAAAAGTCCAGGAGGTTGCTGCACTTAAAAACTTCTTTGCTTTATTTCACAATGTCTTCAGGAGAGATTTACAAAGCAAGTATAATCCTTTCAAGCAGTATCAAAGGCAACAAATGCCTACACAGTTTCAGACATGAGTAGATTCAGATATGGATGGAAGGATGGATAACGTTTCGGGCTAGTCAGCTTACGCCCTTCCTGAGATCCATTGAAGCACATCTGAAGGTTTCATTCCAATCATTCATTTAAATACAGATTTAGTGAAGTACTTCACATATGGAATCAATATGGCTAATTAGTTCAAATCGCATACCATTTAACATCTATATATGCATATGTTTATCTATAACATGCCATTAAAGCAAGGATAAGCAGCAGGTGTCAAATCTCTCAATCTCCTCACTCGCATTTTAATATATTCAGACTACCTATAAAGATGGAGGGAAATGGTGATTTGGATCTTTATTTATTTGTTTAATTGTTGGAATAAGCATTTAAAAGTAGCCAGATAAAATAACTTTATGATGGGGATATCTTTTTGTTTTTACTCATGAATGTACCATTTTCCTGCATTTTTATAGGTATTCTTTTTTTTTTCTCAAACAAAAGGTTTTATTGAAATTGAATAAGTGTATACAGTTCCAGAGCGCATACAGCAATTTACAGAGTAGAAGTCACATCTTACATATGCAATAAGATAGAAAGAAAAAAAAAGGCACAAAAAAGGGGGCATATAATCCATTACATCGAAAGAAAAGAAAAGAAAAAAGAAAAAAGAAGGAAAAAACCTCTCATCAGATAGAGCCATCTGTGGGCAATCCACATTCCTTCAATGGATATTTTACTTATCATCTCCTAGCGTACTGGCTAGTTATGTAGTGCACAACATACATCCTATGTGTATTGAAGCTAAGAAGGACCACCTTTAGAATAAGCGATCATACACTAAATCCACTGGCGCTAGGCCTGGTACATCCAACCAGTAAGCCCATAGTTTCTCATATTTTTGTGAAGCTCCCCTATGCTGGTATATAATTTTTTCCATACGGATTGTGGCCCCCATTTGTGTAATCCATTCTTGCACCGTGGGAGGATTCGTGGACTTCCAGTGCCTGAGGATAAGCAGGCGGGCCTGAAACAAAGCTCTTCTAATAGCCTGCTTAAGGATATCCTCAGTCAGTAGATCATCCACAATCCCCAGCACACATGGCTTGGGGTCCAAAGGTATCACTATTTGAAAAACTCTATTAATGGTGTTAATGACCTCGCTCCAATAGAGGTGCAATTTTGGGCATCTCCACAGAAGATGTATGAGATCTCCATGATCTCTGGAGCATCTGGTGCAGGTAGGATCCGTGCCCAATCCCATACGGACCAATCTAGCCGGCGTGTAGTGCACTCTGGAGATAATATAAAGCTGTGAGAGCTTTTGAGTGGGAACTGCCTGCAAGGCTTCCTCCCATTGTTCCTCCTCAAAAGAGCCAACATCCTGTTCCCAGTGGGATACGACTCTCAGAGGCGCGTCCCCTAGGAAAAGGTTCAAAAGCATGGTATAGCAGTCAGATATAAATCCTCTATAAGTGGTTATGGCAAGTAGGTGGTTGAAAATGGGGGTGGGTTGCAGGTTCCAAATGTCAGAACCCCTCTGTGCATCTATCGCATGTTTAAGTTGTCTGTAATAAAAGAGCATAGAACCCGGCAATTGAAAAGCCTCTCTGAGCTCCGAGAAGGGTCTCAATTTACCGTCCCTAAGTACGTGGACTATGTGGGACACCCCGTATTGTTGCTATTTAAAGCCATAGGGTATTTTAGCTATTTCTGAATAGTGATTGTTTTCCCAGATGGGGCTATACTTGGTGAAGCCCTCCACCCCCTGCAGCATCCTGACCTTGTTCCAGATTTTCTGCATAAGTGCGTAGGTTGGGAAGAGCTTATTGGATTTGTTATATTGTAAGGCCTCTAACCCGTCCACTACCTCTCTCTTGGAAGTGAACCGGAGTATTTGGGCCGAAGGGTCTCTCAGGTTCATCTCCAAGTCCTCCCCGGGCCCTATGGCTCTAGCAATGTGTTGTAGCTGGGAGGCCAAATAATAGACCCAGGGGTTAGGCAATGCTAAGCCTCCATTGTCTTTAGGACGTTGTAGCTGCTCCAGTTTAATTCTAGGAGGTTTTGAAAGCCATATAAATGAACGGAAAAGGGAGTTGATGATTCTAAACTTTTTCAGAGTAATAACCATTGGAGAGTTGTGGAGCACATATAGTAGTTGTGGCATGAGGATCATCTTTATTAAGTTTATTCTGCCTACTTGGGACAGTTTTAATCTACTCCAGACTTTGACCCGATCACGACATCTATTGAGCAATGGGGTTAGGTTAAGATTAACATAGTCCAGTATACGGGCTGTAACCTGTATACCCAGATATTTAAAGGATGTCGAGACTGGGATGTCCTGCATATTTTGTTGGGTTGGGGGCGGGTCACGGTCTAGCAGTAGTAGAGAGGACTTGGTCCAGTTAATAACTAGGCCTGAGTACTTCCCGAACTGTCTGATTACTCTCATTGCTTCTGTCAGTGAGTTAGACGTGTCACCAAGTAGCAGCATGGTGTCATCTGCATACATAATAACCTTCTCCTGAATGTCTCCATATCTAAAACCCTGTATCAAGGGATTAGCTCGTACCGTAGCCGCTAGGGGCTCAATGGCCATGGCAAACAGGAGTGGAGACAGGGGGTAGCCCTGTCTCGTACCTCTGTATAGTTTAAAGGGTGATGAAATCCTTCCTCCCTCTCTAATGACTGCTATAGGAGACGAATAGAGTAGTTGCACCCACTTGATAAAGCCCTCCCCAATTCCAAATTGACGCATCACTGCCCATAGATAGTCCCACTCGACGCTATCAAACGCCTTGTGGGCGTCCAGTGACAGCAACGCTCTATCTCCCCTATTGTCTGCCTGGGATTGGATATTGAGGAAGAGTCTGCGGAGGTTTATCGCAGTCGACTTTTGGGGCATAAACCCGGATTGATCCGAGTGGATTATACTGGATATGACTTTATTCATGCGGATTGCCAATGCTTTAGCTAATATCTTTACGTCAGTTTGTAGGAGAGATATAGGGCGGTATGACCCCGGGTCGAGAGGGTCCTTATTGGGTTTTAGTATCAAAACTATATTTGCTCTAGTCATTGATTGAGGGAGGCTGCCACTTTGTTTCGCTGCATTAAATACCTTCAATAGTCGTGGAAGTATATGTTCGCCATATTGTTTGTATACCTCGATGGGGAGTCCATCGTCACCCGGAGCCTTGGAATTGGGGAACAGACTGGTCTCCATCTGCAGCTCCTCAACGGTCAAAGGGGCGTCAAGTTCCCTTTTAGCTGCCATTTGTAAGCTGGGGAGCTGGATATTGTCCAGATATTCAGATAAGGAGTCTAGGGTATATGTTTGTTTAGACTCATAGAGGGAGGAATAGAATTCTACCAATTCTGCTAAGATTTGGTCCGGGGCATTGGTTAGCCCGCCAAGGTGCGTACGTAGGGCCCCAATAGAGGGGGAGGTTTGATGGGCATGGGCAATGGTTGCTAACAGGCGTCCAGTGTGCTCACCCTCTTCATAAAATGCTGCTTATGAAAAAATCTCTTCCTCTCTGCTGTAGATGTCGTGATTTTATACAACGCATCCTGCGCCGAGAGCCACGCCTCTTTGTTACTTTGGGTCGGATCTGTGATAAATTTATTCTCCAGATCCTTTGCCATGTTTTCAATTCCCTCCCTCTGAGCATGTGTCTTTCTCTTAACAGCTTGAATTTCAGTTATAAAAAGGCCTCTCAGGACAGCCTTAAAGGCTTCCCAGTTCACAGGCCACCGTTCGTCGGCCTCATGTAGGCGCCAAAAGTCTGTTATATGCGATTCTATCTGCTCATGGGAAGGGAAGAGACTCAACCAAAAAGCGTTCATTCTCCAAGGGGCCTTTGCCACCGTAGAAGGGGGGCGTACCTCCAAAGTTGCTATCAATGGGGAGTGATCCGACACACTCCTGAGAGCATAAGTCACCTCAGAGATGTGTCGTTCAGCCGCACTGGAGCATAGGCATAAATCTATCCTTGATAGTGATGAATAGCTTTTTGAGAAACACGAAAACTGTTTTACCCCCGGGTTTTTGGCTCTCCACGGGTCCTTCCATCCTACTTCCTCAATAAGTTTCCTAAGAGCCGTGCGGTGTACCCCCTTTCCTCCCACCACAGGCGGATGCTTATCTAGTACCGGGTCCGTATAATTGTTGAAGTCTCCGAAGACATACATTGGCGTCTCCGGATACCTCATTTGGAATGTCACCAGGGTCCTCAACACCAGATTATTATATGGAGGAGGTACATATACAAATGCTAGTATACATTTAAAGGTAAACAATTTACAACATAAAAATACATATCTCCCCTCGGCATCAAGCTCAGAATCTAACTCCACATAATCTATGGAGCCGTGTATCAATACACTCACACCCCGAGAATACGAGGTGTGAGTGGAGTGATATGCCCTACCCACCCATCTGAAATTAATGCATGACAGAGAATCGGCAGTAAGGTGGGTCTCTTGTAAAGCACATATAGCCGGGAGACGTTTCCTCAATAAAGATGATACCATCGTCCGCTTTAGGGGATCTTGCAGGCCCCGAACATTCCAAGAAAGGACAGTTACTGTCGTCATTTTTGGGTGACTAGTTGGTAGTTAACAGGGTAAAACCATACATTGCCCCTCTGACTCCCACCCATGGGGGGGGGGGACCATCGTGTCATACCCTGCAAGGGCTAACAAGTGACGAATCTGCCAGTGTAAGCAAAAGAAAGTTACGGCTCTATCCAAAAACCATGATACCTCGATCGCTCTGGAACAAACTTGTGTGTAGGAGTACCTTAGAACGCACAACGGTGCGTAAGTCAAACAAAAGTGCCTCTTCTGACATGAATTATCCATCAATATGCACTTGTCGCATTGAAGGGCAACTATTTCTTGTAATCCACGACACCGGTGTGTCAACTGATATAACAAAACTGTGTGGGACAACCGGTCCCTCCAGCCCCTCACGGGGTTCTGAACAACAATGACGTATTTTCTGGTACTTGCTATGAAGTACATTGCCATTATCCATCTCATCATCGAACTCGCATTTTTGTAAGGAAATGAATCGATATATGTTACCAGCACTACCCTCCTCCGAGGGGAAAAGAAAAGGAAAGACCCCTGGGCCTTTGTTAGGGACTTTGTCAATCTATCTCCGCTTCTGGTCTCCTATCCTGACGAAGCTCATTTTCATTAGCGTCTAGCCAGTCTGCGGCCTCCGCCGGGTGTTCAAAGAAGTGTGCTCTGCCCCTTAATGTAATTCTGAGTTTCGCAGGATAAAGCATTGCATAAGAGGCTTGTACTCTCTGCAGGCGTTTTTTAATTTCTGAGAACCGCGCGCGATTCTTCTGGACTGTAGCCGAGAAATCTGGGTAGAATGAAATCCGCGTGCCATTGTACTGGACATTTCTCTTTTCTCTGGCTAATTTCAGGATAATTTCCCTGTCTCTATAATTCAAGAGACGGCCAGTATTGGGCGGGGGGGGTTTCCTGGCGGGAGAGGTCTGGTGGTTATTCTGTGAGCTCTTACCACCGCATACAAATGAGTGAAAGCCTCCTTGCCGAATAGTTCAGCCATCCATTGTTCTATGAATTGCGTGGGGTCACGGCCCTCCACCTTCTCCGGTAAGCCCACTATGCGCACGTTATTGCGCCTGAGACGGTTTTCAAAATCCTCAGCGTGGGTATCCGTAGCTCTTGCTAGACGTGTGGTGGATTGGGAGTCTCTAATCAGTGTAGGGATTTTATCTTCAAGCTCACTTATTCTGCTTTCTGCTGCAGTGGTACGCTCTCGAATTTTCTGAATATTTTTTATTTTATTTATTTTATTTCAGGTACTTATATAGCGCCGTCAATTTACGCAGTGCTTTACATATTCATTGTACATTCACATCAGTCCCTACCCTCAAGGAGCTTACAATCTAAGATCCCTAACTCACATTCATACATACTAGGGACAATTTAGACAGGATCCAATTAACCTACCAGCATGTCTTTGGAGTGTGGGAGGAAACCGGAGTACCCGGAGGAAACCCACGCAGACACAGGGAGAACATGCAAACTCCAGGCAGGTAGTGTCGTGGTTGGGATTTGAACCAGCGACCCTTCTTACTGCTAGGTGAGAGTGCTACCCACTAGACCACTGTGCCGCCCTTGCCTGATGAGACTAACCTCCTCCTTGAGGCCACCAAATCGTACTTGTAAATTGTTTACAGAGGCTGTACATTTATTAACTGCTTTTAAAATGTCTGCCAGTGTGGGCTGTTCACCCCCCTCCTCCTCCTCATGTTCTTCAAGCTCATCAGCTATCGCTTCACCGACCTCTCCCTGAATCAACATGGCCCCTGCTCCCTGTTCTCTTACACATTCTTCCTCCTCAGTGTCATTAAAGTCAGGGCATTCACTTAGTGACTGTGCTGCAGCCAGGCCTGATTTTTCAGACAGTTTTTGAGCATAGTACCTCATATCCTTAGGGTGATCAGCGGAGCCATCCTTAGAGCCTTTCTGCTGCTTGTGCTGTCCCTCCTTCAGCTTGTCACGTTTCTGTGTGGACGGCGGAGCGGCGCCATTTTGAGGATCCATCCTGGAACCTTCTCCCTTCTGTCCTCGGGTCATCATGCCCTCCTAATACACCGGAGCGGGCGCGGAATGTGCAGGGGGGTCTCCCCGTTCGATCAAGCCGAAAACGGGGGTGATAAAGTGCCGGTAACCGGATCGAATCAGGATCACTGCGGGAGCTCTGTGACTAGACGTCTGCTCACATGCCGCGCTGGCCACGCCCCCCCTGTATTCTGAATATATTAAAATGCGAGTGAGGAGATTGAGAGATTTGACACCTGCTACTTATCCTTGCTTTAATGGCATGTTATAGATAAACATATGCATATATAGATGTTAAATGGTATGCGATTTGAACTAATTAGCCATATTGATTCCATATGTGAAGTACTTCACTAAATCTGTATTTAAATGAATGATTGGAATGAAACCTTCAGATGTGCTTCAATGGATCTCAGGAAGGGCGTAAGCTGACTAGCCCGAAACGTAATCCATCCATCCATCCATATCTGAATCTACTCATGTCTGAAACTGTGTAGGCATTTGTTGCCTTTGATACTGCTTGAAAGGATTATACTTGCTTTGTAAATCTCTCCTGAAGACATTGTGAAATAAAGCAAATAAGTTTTTAAGTGCAGCAACCTCTTGGACTTTTTTCTATATACAAGGTCAGTGGGAAGACCTGATTGCTGGCACTAAACTGTAAGCAGAGTGCGGTTCTCCTCTACAAGTGAATATATATATATATATATATATATGTATGTATTTCCCTTTGAAACTGATGGTAACCTTGAGCCTGTGTCTGAGATTACAGATGGCCGGTTTTGGCGTGCATTTTTTGAACACTGGCATGTGCGAGTGGGCGCCTGCGCGCCGCTGGCGTGTGTGCCGCGGGCGTCAGGACGGCACATGCGCCGTGCGGTGGGCGTGCCGCCGGTCGCTGATGCTCGCACTCGCTCTCAAGCTAATGCTTTATAGGCATGGGGCTCCTGGCGCACGTGTGGACAACACAGAGCGATAGTTGGGCACGTGAGTCTGGTGGTCTTGAACACAGTGGTGACGGGTTAAAGCGGTTGTTCACACAATTTTTAAAGTTTATCTCAGTCATTTTTAAATACAGCATAGAATGCAAAATGGAACTTTTTTTTTTTTTTCCGGGTGTACCTGTATATATGTGCCTTGGTTTTTCTTTGCTGCATACACACTCTGCGGCTGTGGGCGGGTATTTGCGTCAACAACTGAGCATGCGCAGGAACCAGCAAGGAATGCTGGTAGATCTGCAATACTGGAACCAGGAAGTGATTGCTTGTGGGCTTCAAATGCCCACAAGCAAGATGAAAACGGCAGTACATATTTTATATAACTCACTGTTTGAAACAAAAATGGACATCTCAGGAGGAAATGACTGCAAAAAGTGAGTGTGACATTGTAAACGTGTATTTTTAAGTATAAAAAAAAAAAAAAAAAAAAAAAAAGCAAGTGCACATCCGCTTTAAAGGCTGGTTATAGTTTGTGGGGAGTACTCCTTTTCTTCCTCGTGTGTAAGCTATGTCTTCCAGAAAACGAGGTATAGGGAGCAAGCAAGCACAGGGGTAAGAGTACCTCCTTTAAAAACAGGAGACCAACCCCATGCTGATGCAGCCTCAGTTTCTCCTGAAAGACCTACGGCATCTGGCCTGGCTGAGCCATTGCATTTGTCAGGCATAGTGGCCACTACCAATATACCTGCTTTGGCTTAAGTTACAAAGGATTTGGCATCTGCCTTAGCGGGCCTTGAGGGCAAAATAGCTGACATGATTGCCTCTGTAACACGAGGGGGAGGAAGCGTAATAGATCTCCCTCCCCTGAGCCTGGGCCAAGTGGAGAGTCACTAGAGCACCAGGACTCTTATAGCCAGATGGGTCCAGGTGATCTGGAACCAGAATGGGCAGAGGATTTGGAAGAGGTGGTCATGAAGCACCGAGAGGAAGGAGAGGCTGAAGGATCCTCGGCTGAGGACTCTGGCTCTGAAGAGCCAATTTCAGCCTCCCATTCCCAAAGATTTGTTTATCCAATCTCTAATTGAGATGGTACGAATTGGGTTTAAGTTACCCCCGGTTCAGGAGTCTGCACTCTCCTGTTCTACTTTGGAATCTTTGCGACCTCAGCAAATTTCCCAAGCGTTCCCTTTGCATCCATTACTGGAGCAGGTGGTTTACGCGGACTGGGAGCACCCTGACAGGATATACTTACCTCCAAAAAGGTTTTCTGTCTTATATCTTATGGAGGAGAAGTTCAGGAAGAAATGGGGCACACCTTTGGTGGACGCTGCCATATCTTCTGTAAATAAAAGTTTAACCTGTCCAGTGGATAATGCCCAGGTATTCAAGGATCCGGCTGATAAAAAGCTAGAGTCCTTATTAAAGGCCTCCTTTTCTGTGGCTGGTGCAGCAGTTCAGCCAGCAGTTGCAGCTATTGGGATTTGCCAATCCCTAAAGGATAGCTTTAAAAGGTCAGTAAGGAACATACCTTGCCAGGAGGCATCTGCCGAGGAGTTATCAGAGATTCCTCATGCCTTATGTTTTGCAGTAGACGCATTAAAAGACTCAATCCAACAGATGTCTCGTTTTGCGTTACTGTCGATTCATATGCGCAGAGTCTTGTGGCTAAAGAACTGGTCTGCTGAGATGCCATGCAAAAGGTTACTCGCAGCTTTTCCATTCCATGGAGAGCGCTTGTTTGGCGAGGATCTGGATAAGTATATCCAAAAGATCTCTGGAGGAAAGAGTGCCCTGCTCCCTATTAAAAAGAAAGGGAAGCAACCCTCTTTATAAAATTCCTAATGCTCCAGGACCTGGTGCTTCTTCCCCTAAGCGGTATCGACGGCCTCAGCCATCTGGGTTTAAAAGACCCCAGGGTCAGAAGAAACCCTGGACCCAAAAGACATCCAAGCCCAACTCCAAGTCTACCTTGTGGAGGGGCGCCCCCGCTCTCACAGGTGGGGGGCAGGCTTCAGCTGTTTGGGGAGGCCTGGGAAGAACTGGTTCAAGACAGATGGGTCATTTCCACTGTAAAATACGGTTACAGAATAGAGTTCCGGGAGATCTCCCGAATCGGTTTCTGTACTCAAGGGTTCTGTCGGATCCAGAGAAAAGAAGATACAAAAGAAACAAAAGTGTGGCGCTATATATCACATCCACAGCCGTGTGTATTACAATAAAGACATATAAAAATAGTGAATACTACCAAAAAATGTATGACCATAAAATGGATAGTGTCAAATAATTAATCAGTGTTGATCACATATAAAGTAAATACACAATAATACTTAATCATCAGATGTGCCAGTGATTAATAGAAAACCGTGCTGGTTCCATGAGCCAGACACCAAACATAAAAAACATAAAACTTTAGAAGTCCATAAAAAATGTGTAGAAAAGTAGTGAAGAAAACATCAACAGAGTTCAAAGGGGGTGATGCATGGCCAGATGGTATTCACAGAATTTTAGTCGCACCAAATCTGGCGAGTGGGCAGAAGGGAGACCACAAGTGTGCATAGATTGTACATCAGTTCCGGGGCCAACACCAGGAGTAGAGGAGGCTTACCTGAAAGAATTGACCTGAAATGGCGTACGCCAGACAAGTCAAAAAAGTATAATAACCACTGGTTCTGGGAAATGCGTCTTGTCAGATGTCATCAAGAGATGGTGGAAAGAAAAGGGGTGGTCCGCACGGCTTCCTCTCCCATAGGTAATCCAGCATAAGCCAAACGTGTAGTTTCATATGCCATGCAAGGAGCAAACAAAATTCACATAGCGTAAAAACGTTTTAAAACACTAGTTTATTAAAATAATAAAAAACAGACTCACATTTTGGAAGAACGAAACAGAGCTCAAATAGCGGTGATCGTGAGGGGTCCACCCGACATGTTTCAGCTAAGGAGCCGTCATCTGGGGTATGGACCACCCTCACCTCACCGCTCTATAAACAGAAGATGACCCCCACTGGGAGTGTCTACAAACTGGAAGTGCAACAAGTAAGAATCACTTCCGGTTTTCAGGGTCATAGGATGACTAATTGAATAGTTATATTAAAAACAAATTAATGAAGCAGAGAACCATGTATCTCATGTTTCTAAATGAGAAGATTAAAAATGTAAAATAAGTACAAAAAAACGGTAGGCTGTGCCCTGAATCAGTCCATCTACCTGGAACTGGTCAGAGCGCTAGCCAAGCCTCCCTTTCAGCCAGCCTGCTCCTCAAGCCTCACTTACATATGTGATGCACTTCCCATCACACAGAGAGGAAGTAATACCACTGCACTCCATAAGGAGGAAACCAAGCCTCAATCTGAGGTGAAGTGTCAGCAGAGAGGAGAAATAAATCAGTGCACTGAAAAAAGGTATTAGTGTTAAAATAAAAACAGGGGGATAAAAATTATTACACAAGGCTAATGCTTGCAATAACATTACCTTATAAAGGTGATACAAAGACATTCTAATAAGGTTAATTAGTGATCAATATTAGAATCATGGACCATAATATTAAAGGGACACTGCCAATGGGGGACATCAACAGCGTACATATCAAAAATTACATTCTGAATTAAACCGTAATTATCCCGGACTCCATGACATAAATTAAGACAACCAATAATATAATCATCTTATATAGTAAAAAAACAATATTCTTTGTCATTTAGACAATAAGAGAGATCATATTTACATTCAAGCTTGGTTAATAAAAGAGTTGATGTCCCACTCCACGTTGATACCCTGTGGAAAATGGGACCCCAACTCATATACCTAGTAGGTCTCTAAACGCGAGACACCTCTAAGAATCGACCCGCCCCGCCAAGGGGGCACGTACCTATCGTATAATGAGGAATTGAGTACCCATAGGATTCCGATCGTGAACCTCCCCTTAGTGTCTAGGGACAGTGTGTTTAGTACTGCCCGCTTTAATGAGATTGATGTGTTCCGAAACCCGTGTAGTAAAAGATCTGATGGTCCGGCCGACATATTGCTTGCCACAAGGGCAAGTTAAAAGATAAACTATTCCTGTAGTGGCACACGTGCAGAAATGTTTAATTTTGTAAGTACGGCCGGTCACGGTGGAAGAAAAACTATGACTAGCCCTTCTGCCACAGGTATTGAATTTACAGACCAGGTACTTTTTACAAGGATAAAATCCAATCAAGTTGTGGAAAAAGGATGGTCTCTCTGGTGGGTTGATGACATTAGGTGCTAACCTATTCTGGAGGGATGGAACACCCTTAAACACCACCTTTGGAGTCTTAGGCAACAGAGGTCCCAAGATTTTATCTGTTTTTAAAACATCCCAGTGATTTTCAAAGATTTTCTTAACATGCTTGTGCTGCATGGAGAAAGATGTCAAGAAGGACCATTTGAATTCATCATTCTTTTGTCTAGGTCTATCCTCTAATAATGACTGACGGTCTGTTGCACAAGCACTTTCGATCTCATTATCTAAATCCACAGAGTTATAACCCTTCTCCAGGAACCTATCTTTCAAGGTCATGGCCTGTAGTCTAAAAGTGTCTGAATCAGTACAGTTCCTTCGTAATCGTAGGAACTGACTTTTGGGAACAGATCTGATCCAGGAACTGTGATGGCAACTATCAGTCGATATGTATGCGTTCCTGTCGGTGGATTTAAAATAAGTACTAAATATAAATGAGGACCCACTTCTTTCAATGACAAGGTCTTAAAAGTGGATTGAGGTGGTACTAGTTTCAAAGGATAAAGCAATACCCCTATCATTATTGTTCAAAGTTTTAAAAAAATCAACCAGACCATCATGACTCCCTGTCCACAGGAGGAGGATGTCGTCTATGTACCGGGCCCACAACAGAAGGTGTGGGTTCTCCATGGCATAGACGACATCCTCCTCCCACTTGGCCATGAACAGGTTGGCCAGGCTGGGAGCAAATTTTGCTCCCATAGCCACCCCTTTATGTTGGCGATAGAATTTACCACCAAACCAGAAATAATTGTGTTGTGTTGCAAACTAAATTAAATCAATAATGAATTCTATCTGGGGTGAAGCAAGGGAGGCATCCCTGTTTAGAAAACAATGTACCGCATCCACACCTTCACGGTGTGGAATGCAGGTATAAAGGGACGCAACGTCCGCAGTGGCCATGATAAGGTCACCAGAATGGGAAACATTCGATAACAGTTTAATCACATCCTTATTATCTTTTAAGTAGGACGGCATCTTAAGTACAGATGGCTGTAGGAAAAAGTCGATATATTTCCCAATCTTTGAGGTGACCGAGTTGATACCACTAATTATAGGTCGACCCGGGGGGTGGAGAGGGTCCTTGTGGACTTTGGGCAAGTAATATATAACTGGGATGCGTGGAGCAAGGGGGACTAAAAAAAATCTGTCTTTTTTGTTTAAAATACAGGAGTCAAAACCTTTAGCTACTAGGTTCTTCAGTTCTTTTTTGTACTCGAATGTAGGATTCTTTGGTAATTCTATGTAGGTCTCTCGATCTCCCAAAATGCGATGCATTTCATCCATGTAGTCAGATTTGTTTAGTAGGACAATCCCCCCGCCTTTGTTGGTGGGGCGAATCACTAGATTCTTGTTATCACATAACCTCTTTACACCTACTGAGGGTAGAGGGTTGTAGAATTTGCGCTTAAGTGGAATAGCAGCCAAATCTCTCAGCACCAATTCTTTGAACAAATTAATGGTAGGAGGAAGTTGTGTAGGGGGACTAAAGAGGGAGGGATTAGATAGGCCCGAATGGACGGTACCGGACGTTGCCGCCCTGGCCACATTACTAGTGGGGTTTGAAATGATGTACCTTTGGACATTAACTTTTCTAATGAACTTTTGTATGTCGATGAACGTATCAAACTTATTAAGTTTGTACGGAGGGGCAAATTTGAGACCTTTGTTTAAAACAATTTTCTCTTCTTGAGTGAGAATTGTATTGCTCAAGTTAAATACCCCCTGACATGTTAAGTTTGTTTGCGCTTTTCTTCTCTGGACCCTCCTCCCTCCTCTGGACCCTTTCTTGTTTCTGGGCCTCTTTTTTTGTTCTGGGTACCCTCGTGAAAATCCCGAGGGGTCCGTGGATCGGAGTAAGGTCGTATACGTGGGGATGGATCATACCCTACATTAGGGAAAGGATAAACGTTCTCATTATGGTGATCACGTAGAGGGGAATACCTATTATATGTAGAAACCGGAGGGTGTCTATAATAGGATGAATTCTGATGATAGGGGTGATGAGAAGGTTCGTGGTGGCGAACAGGGGAGCCCCGATAGTAGGAGTTCTCCCGTTCATAATGTTGATAATCATTATAATTATGATAATCACCCCTATTTCCTCCTCTCCCTCTCCCTCTAGAAGGATGACCTCTTCCTCTCTGTTGTTGTTTAGGGGTATGCATACTTGGCTGGCGTCCCCTTTGTGGAGGGGGGCCTCTGCCATGAGACCGTCCTCTATCTACATAAGATTTTGGACGGACCGCAGGCTCAATGGGTAGAACAAGGGTATCCTGGCTGTGGACATTAGTCTCCATGGGTGGCTGTGAAGCAGATCCTGTAATGGATTTCTGCCATCCGAATACCTTGCCCGCCTTGTAGTCCCCGGTGTCACGGGAATACTTTTTTGTTTTTTTGTTCCTTATCCTCCTTATGAGATATGCCTGCAAATTGGAGGACAGGGTATTATATTCAACTGAGTTTTTATGGGTAAGTAATTCAGTTCCTTAATCTCCTGATCCAAAACAGAGAGACGAATACGTTTCCTATTGATAAGGAAATCCAGGAACTTGATGCCAGCATTGTTGAAATAAGTAAACCAAGAGTCAAGATCTACTTCCCCTTGTTGGGGATGAACATCCCATCTAAGACTCCGTGGGATCATACCTTCTGTTACATATTGCTCCAAGAAGGCTAAATCCCATTGCAAATGGAGTTCAGAGACCATGACATTTTTAAATCTCATGAATAACCCACCAATTTCTGTGTCGTTGGAGGTGGCAACAAATACACCCTCTGTATTGACTACCCTGGATGCACGATAATCATTTTGGAAGATCGAGAGACCTACATAGAATTACCAAAGAATCCTACATTCGAGTACAAAAAAGAACTGAAGAACCTAGTAGCTAAAGGTTTTGACTCCTGTATTTTAAACAAAAAAGACAGATCTTTTTTAGTCCCCCTTGCTCCACGCATCCCAGTTATATATTACTTGCCCAAAGTCCACAAGGACCCTCTCCACCCCCCCGGGTCGACCTATAATTAGTGGTATTAACTCGGTCACCTCAAAGATTGGGAAATATATCGACTTTTTCCTACAGCCATTTGTACTTAAGATGCCGTCCTACTTAAAAGATACTAAGGATGTGATTAAACTGTTATCGAATGTTTCCCATTCTGGTTACCTTATCATGGCCACTGCGGATGTTGCGTCCCGTTATACCTGCATTCCACACCGTCAAGGTGTGGATGCAGTACATTGTTTTCTAAACAGGGATGCCTCCCTTGCTTCACCCCAGATAGTATTCATTATTGATTTAATTGAGTTTGCAACACAACACAATTATTTCTGGTTTGGTGGTAAATTCTATCGCCAACATAAAGGGGTGGCTATGGGAGCAAAATTTGCTCCCAGCCTGGCCAACCTGTTCATGGCCAAAGGGAGGAGGATGTCGTCTATGCCATGGAGAACCCACACCTTCTGTTGTGGGCCCAAGACATAGACGACATCCTCCTCCTGTGGACAGGGAGTCATGATGGTCTGGTTGATTTTTTTACAACTTTGAACAATAATGATAGGGGTATTGCTTTATCCTTTGAAACTAGTACCACCTCAATCCACTTTTAAGACCTTGTCATTGAAAGAAGTGGGTCCTCATTTATATTTAGTACTTATTTTAAATCCACCGACAGGAACGCATACATATCGACTGATAGTTGCCATCACAGTTCCTGGATCAGATCTGTTCCCAAAAGTCAGTTCCTACGATTGCGTAGGAACTGTACTGATTCAGACACTTTTAGACTACAGGCCATGACCTTGAAAGATAGGTTCCTGGAGAAGGGTTATAACTCTGTGGATTTAGATAATGAGATTGAAAGTGCTTGTGCAACAGACCGTCAGTCATTATTAGAGGATAGACCTAGACAAAAGAATGATGAATTCAAATGGTCCTTCTTGACATCTTTCTCCATGCAGCACAAGCATGTTAAGAAAATCTTTGAAAAGCACTGGGATGTTTTAAAAACAGATAAAGTCTTGGGATCTCTGTTGCCTAAGACTCCAAAGGTGGTGTTTAAGGGTGTTCCATCCCTCCGGAATAGGTTAGCACCTAATGTCATCAACCCACCAGAGAGACCATCCTTTTTCCACAACTTGATTGGATTTTATCCTTGTAAAAAGTGCTTGGTCTGTAAATTCAATACCTGTGGCAGAAGGGCTAGTCATAGTTTTTCTTCCACCGTGACCGGCCGTACTTACAAAATTAAACATTTCTGCATGTGTGCCACTACAGGAATAGTTTATCTTTTAACTTGCCCTTGTGGCAAGCAATATGTCGGCCGGACCATCAGATCTTTTACTACACGGGTTTCGGAACACATCAATCTCATTAAAGCGGGCAGTACTAATCACACTGTCCCTAGACACTACAGGGAGGTTCACGATCGGAATCCTGTGGGTAGTCAATTCCTCATTATACGATAGGTACGTGCCCCCTTGGCGGGGCGGGTCGATTCTTAGAGGTGTCTCGCGTTTAGAGACCTACTGGGTATATGAGTTGGGGTCCCATTTTCCACAGGGTATCAATGTGGAGTGGGACATCAACTCTTTTATTAACCAAGCTTGAATGTAAATATGATCTCTCTTATTGTCTAAATGACAAAGAATATTTTTTTTTACTATATAAGATGATTATATTATTGGTTGTCTTAATTTATGTCATGGAGTCCGGGATAATTACGGTTTAATTCAGAATGTAATTTTTGATATGTACGCTGTTGATGTCCCCCATTGGCAGTGTCCCTTTAATATTATGGTCCATGATTCTAATATTGATCACTAATTAACCTTATTAGAATGTCTTTGTATCACCTTTATAAGGTAATGTTATTGCAAGCATTAGCCTTGTGTAATAATTTTTATCCCCCTTTTTTTCTTTTTCTTTTCCAATCTGTTTTTATTTTAACACTAATGCCTTTTTTCAGTGCACTGATTTATTTCTCCTCTCTGCTGACACTTCGCCTCAGATTGAGGCTTGGTTTCCGCCTTATGGAGTGCAGTGGTATTACTTCCTCTCTGTGTGATGGGAAGTGCATCACATATGAAAGTGAGGCTTGAGGAGCAGGCTGGCTGAAAGGGAGGCTTGGCTAGCGCTCTGCCCAGTTCTAGGTAGATGGACTGATTCAGGGCACAGCTTACCGTTTTTTTGTACTTATTTTTCATTTTTAATCTTCTAATTTAGAAACATGAGATACATGGTTCTCTGCTTCATTAATTTGTTTTTAATATAACTATTCAATTAGTCATCTTATGACCCTGAAAACCGGAAGTGATTCTTACTTGTTGCACTTCCGGTTTGTAGACACTCCCAGTGGGGGTCATCTTCTGTTTATAGAGCGGTGAGGTGAGGGTGGTCCATACCCCAGATGACGGCTCCTTAGCTGAAACATGTCGAGTGGACCCCTCACGATCGCCGCTATTTGATATTTGAGCTCTGTTTCATTCTTCCAAAATGTGAGTCTGTTTTTTATTATTTTAATAAACTAGTGTTTTAAAACGTTTTTACGCTATGTGAGTTTTGTTTGCTCCTTGCATGGCATATGAAACTACACGTTTGGCTTATGCTGGATTACCTATGGGAGAGGAAGCCGTGCAGACCACCCCTTTTCTTTCCACCATCTGTTGATGACATCTGACAAGACGCATTTCCCAGAACCAGTGGTTATTATGCTTTTTTGACTTGTCTGGCGTACGCCATTTCAGGTCAATTCTTTCCGGTAAGCCTCCTCTACTCCTGAAGTTGGCCCCGGCACTGATGTACAATCTATGCACACTTGTGGTCTCCCTTCTGCCCACTCGCCAGATTTGGTGCGACTAAAATTCTGTGAATACCATCTGGCCATGCATCACCCCCTTTGAACTCTGTTGATGTTTTCTTCACTATTTTTCTACACATTTTTTATGGACTTCTAAAGTTTGATGTTTTTTATGTTTGGTGTCTGGCTCATGTAACCAGCACGGTTTTCTATTAATCACTGGCACATCTGATGATTAAGTATTATTGTGTATTTACTTTATATGTGATCAACACTGATTAATTATTTGACACTATCCATTTTATGGTCATACATTTTTTGGTAGTATTCACTATTTTTATATGTCTTTATTGTAATACACACGGCTGTGGATGTGATATATAGCGCCACACTTTTGTTTCTTTTGTGTTTTTTTTCTGCCTTGAGTCTATAGGTGTGTTGGCTGCTTTTCACTTTCTTTCTAAACGTAGCGCTGTACTTAATTTTTATTTTTGCTTTCTATAGAGAAAAGAAGATGCCTATTCCTAGCTTTACATCATCTGCTGATGCAGGGGGTAATTGTAAAGGTTCCGCACAAGGAAAGATTCAAGGGGTTTTACTAGGGTTGTCCCGATACCGATACTAGTATCGGTATCGGCACCGATACCGAGCATTTGCCCAAGTACTTGTACTCGGGCAAATGCTCCCGATGCTTCCCCCAATACCTGGAAGACAGCTGTGATCGGCGCGTGGGGGAGTTACAAGATTCTCCCCCAGTGGCTTTCAGCAGCTTTAGTGACACAGCGGTGATCGCTCACAGCTGACTGTCACTGCATCCTCCTCCGTGCCTCTCCGCTGTCCCCTCCGTTCTGCTCTCCTTATCTGTCCCCTGCGTTTTGCTCTCCTTATCTGTCCCCTCGTTCTGCTCTCCTTATCTGTCTCCCTCCATTCTCCCCCTCTGTTCCTCAGTCCCCCTCCTCCTTCCCTTGTGTATGGATAGAGTCAGCTGACTCTGTCCATTCACAATAACTGAAACATTGTAATCTCTTATGATTACGATGTGTCAGTTTATGAATGGAGAGAAGCTGCTGTCTTCTCTCCATTCATTCTCAGTGCAGCTGACGCTGCAGAGAAAGGGACTGGGGAATCTCTATCCTCTGTCTCTTTCTCTGTCTCAAGGGGGAGATATCAGAGGTCTGTTAAGACCCCTGATATCTCACCAAAGCCCCCCAAAAGGGCTGATTAAAAAAAAACAAAAAAAAAAAACAATAAAGAATAAAAAAAATATTATTGTAAAAAATAAAAGTTGATAATAAAAAAAAAAAAAAAAAAACACACCGTTCACCCCCCCCCCAAAAAAAAGCAAGCACTGTTAAAAAAAAAAAAACAAAAAAAAAAACCAAAAAACACTGTCACGTGACATTTAAAAAAAAAAGTATCGGTAATCGGTATCGGCGAGTACTTGAAAGAAAGTATCGGTACTTGTACTCGGTCCTAAAGAAGTGGTATCGGGACAACCCTAGGTTTTACTCAAACCTATTTACCGTGCCGAAACCAAGTTGGGAAGTAAGGCCCATTTTGGACCTCAAGGCTCTCAACTTCTTTGTAGACGTCCGATCCTTCCGCATGGAGTCGGTTCGTTCGATAATAAAGTCCCTGAGAAAGGGAGACTATTTAGCGTCCAGAGATATCAAGGACGCGTACCTTCATGTGCTGATCTTCGGTCCACATCAAAGGTTCTTACGCTTCACTGTAGAGGGCAGTCATTTCCAATTTGTGGCACTACCTTTTGGTCTGGCCACGGCCCCCAGGGTTTTCACAAAGATTCTGGCCCCGGTGTTGGCTTCCCTAAGGTCTCAGAAAGTCTCCGTAGTAGGATATCCGGACGATCTTCTAAGGGAATGTTCAAGCCCCATACTGGTTCAAGACGTGTCAAGAGCAGTACAGTTTTACAATGCTTAGGTTGGGTGCTAAATATGGACAAGTCAGCTCTTTGTCCGACCCAAGCCTTGGTGTATCTGGGTCTGGTCTTGGACACTGCTCAAGAAAGGGTGTTTCTTCCTCCCTTAAAGGTTGCCTCCATAGTGGAACTTGTACAGAAGGTGAAAAAAGAACTAACACCTTCTATTCGGCTGTGCATGAGGTTACTAGGCAAAATGGTGTCATCCTTCAGCGCAGTGCCATATGCACAGTTCCACTCCAGGGTGTTCCAGAACAGTATTCTAAAAGCCTGGGACAAGTCAGCTCGAACCCTGGATCAGCCTATGGTTCTATCTCCACAGGTTCTATGGAACCTCTCTTGGTGGTTATGAACCAGAAACTTGGAAAGAGGGAAATCTTTCCCACCGGTAGCCTGGAAGGTTGTAACCACGGACGCCAGTCTTCTCGGTTGGGGAGCAGTCCTAGAGGAAGCGTCTGTTTAGGGAATATGGTCCCAGACAGAAAGGACCCTGCCCATCAATCTATTGGAGATTCGGGCAGCTCGTCTAGTGCTGCGATTCTGGACATCCAGATTGCGGGGTCTTCCTGTCAGAGTCCAGTCCGACAACTCCACGGTAGTGGCATATATCAACCACGAGGGAGGTACCAGGAGTCGGGCAGCCCAAAGAGAGGTAGATCATATATTGACTTGGGCAGAAAAACATGTGCCGTTTCTGTTGGCAGTGTTTATTCCGGGGGTGGACAATTGGCAGGCGGATTTCCTAAGTCGCCAGAAATTGTTACCAGGGGAATGGTCCCTGCATCCCGAGGTTTTTCTACAGATCTGCCAAATACTGTGGGACCCCAGATGTGGATCTGCTGGCATCCAGATTCAATGCCAAACTGGACAAGTTTGTATCCAGGACCAAGGATCCGCTTGCTGTTGGGATAGACGCATTAGTAGTTCCTTGGGATCAGTATTCTCTGATATATGCTTTCCCTCCGATCCAAATTCTGCCGCACTTACTACGCAGAATACAGGAGGAACGAAAGCCGGTGATCCTAGTGGCCCCAGCGTGGCCCAGGAGATCATGGTACTCAGAGATTGTGAAGTTGGCAGTAGGGGACCATTGGTCCTTCCTTGCCGTCCAGATCTGTTGTCTCAAGTGCCCATATTCCATCCTTCTTTACGGTTGCTGAATTTGATGGCCTGGCTATTGAGACCAGAATATTGAAAGACCGTGGTATTATGGGTTCAGTCTTGTCTACTTTGATAAACGCTAGAAAGTCAGTTTCTAGAGTTATCTATTATAGAGTCTGGAAGTCATACATTTCTTGGTGTGAGAAAAGAAAATGGAACCCTCGTAGGTATACTATTGGAAGGGTTCTCCCCTTTCTGCAAGCAGGAGTAGACTTGCAGCTCGCATTAGGGACAATTAAAGGACAGATTTTGGCCTTATCGTTTTTTTCCAAAGACCAATTGCATCCCATTCTATGGTGCGAACCTTTGTCAAGGGTGTCACACTCTTGAGGCCGCCGGATAAACCACCTTTATGTCCCTGGGACCTAAATTTGGTACTGTCAGCCTTACAGAGTCAACCGTTTGAACCTATTAGGCATATTCCTTTTGTCCTATTGACCAGAAAATTTGTCTTTTTGGTGGCTATAACATCGGCTAGAAAGGTGTCAGAATTGGCCGCCCTTTCTTGCAAAGAGCTTTTTATGATTCTTCATCAGGACAGAGTGGTCATGTGCCCTCGTCCGGAATTTCTACCGAAGGTGGTTTCCAAATTTCATTTGAATCAGGATAACGGAAAATTGTATACTCACCTTTCCGTAATTTTCCTTTCCTGACGCCTCTCCATGGCAGCACACACTGGGTTGTGACTCCGCCCCCACAACCTGACAGGATTGGTTAGCTATAAATTTGAAGGGGAGACACCCCACTGCATTCTCTGTAAATATATCACCATAAAACGGGGTGGGAATCTGTGTGCTGCCATGGAGAGGCGTCAGGAAGGGAACACCGCTTGACCTCGTCTGTTTCCATGTGGAATGACCATGAGGGTATCCGTCTTCCTAAAAGGATTTGTAGCCTCCAGGTAGCTAATGATGGTTGTTTTAACATCCAGGGGATGAGTTTCACCTTGATCATTAGTAAAGGATGGTAAGACAATGTCTTGGTTGTAGTGGAGGGAAGTTGCTACCTTCGGGATGAAGTGGAATATGGCCCTAAACTAGTGATAGCATCTAAAGACAAATTAATTCAGGTTAAATTTATCCATAGGGTTTATCACACCCCTCAGAGTCTCCATCATATCTTCCCTGATAAAGACCCCCTATGCCCTAAATGTAAGGTTCAAATTGGAACGTTCTTTCATATGTTCTGGGAGTGCCCCATTATAGCGATATTTTGGTCTGTGATTTTTGGAGAAATTAATTCCAGGTTACAAATATCCATCCCAGCCTCGCCAGAGCTAGCTCTGTTGGGGGTTCATGATGACGAACAACGACCCTATCATCTTAAATTATTCATTTCTTATCTTCTTTTTTATGCCAAAAAGCAGATCCTAATGAAGTGGATTGACTCTTCCTCTCCGTCCATTGTAGCCTGGGAAGCACAGATTGAGGCAGCCATTCCCATGTATAAAATGACATATATTAACCGAGGCTGTCCATGAAAATTCGAAAAAGTATGGGCTCCGAGGCTATCCTCCTAATGGCATACAGTGTTTTGAGAATATTTTGCTTGTTGGGTGGGATGGTTTCTAGATGTGGGGGACAGCGGGGGTTTTTTATATATAGTATTGATATTCTTTTACGCTACCCTCTAATCTGTACACACTAACTTGATCGATGTAAAGGCATGTATATCTTCCATGAAGTGTTATGTACTGTCAGTCGGTATTTTGTATTTTTACCTTCTGTGACAATAAAGCATATCTGTTTTGTTAAAAAAAAAAGAGAGGCCCTGAAGTGGGAAGACCCTTTTACTTCCCCCCCAAAACAGAGAAAACTTTTCAAGCAGCTCAATAAGAAGCGACAATATTTTCCTTTTCTCTCTGAGCTGGGTGACATCATATCTGAGGAATGGAGCAAGATGGACAAAAAGAGTTCCATGTAATCAAAAGTCTTGAAACTGTATCCTTTTAAAGAGGAGGAAGTAAAACACCTTGAGTCAGCTCCTTTGGTGGATGCAGCACTTATGAGACTAGTAAGATATGTAACTCTTCCCTTAGAAGACACTGTATCATTTAAAGATGCCTTAGAAAGACGGATCGATTCAGATCTAAAAAGGATTAACCTGACGTCAGGAATGGCATGCAAGCCAATACTTGCGATAGCTGCAGTATCCAAAGCTATAGAATCTTGGTCTGACAATGTGGATGAGTTCCTAAGAGGTATCTCTGTTGAAACGGCTAAAGATTCTCCTATCCAGGAGATCAGGCTGGCGTCTGCCTTTCTTGGGGAGGCCTCTATTGATGTCATCCGCCTGATGTCCCGGGTTATGTTGGCGTCTGTTTCAGCACGTCGTGCCTTATGGCTCTGTCCATGGTTGGCGGATCCGGCTTCCAAACAAGCTTGGTGCCGAATTCCTTTTGAAGGTGATAGTGCCATAACCCCGGCCACAGGTTGTAAGTGTGGTTTCCTCCCTCAAGACCGATGCCTACAAAATCAGAAAGGCACTTTTCCTAGAAGACAAAATTCTGATCGCGCTAGGGAAGCGTGCAGCTACAGGCCTGGTCGGGAGTTTTTAAGGTCCTGGAAATCCAGGCAGTCCTCTTTCAAAAAACCCACAAAAGGTGGTTCCTCTGGCAACCAGGACTCCACTAAGTTCTTTTGAGATTGGGCCCGCTCAGGCATGCCAGGTGGGGGCTCGTCTTCGCCACATCAGGCATGTCTGGGCGGCCTCAATCTGGGATTACTGGACCGTCAAGACGGTCTCTTCCGGTCACAAGTGGGTCTTCAACAACGCCCCAAGACTCAGATTTGTTCCTACAACTCTTCCAGGTTCAGAAGAGAAAAGGCAGGTCCTGTTAACCTATGTGAATTGTTTATTGGATCAAGGCACAACCATCCCTGTTCCAGAAAACGAACGAGGCAAAGGCATGTATTCTCCTCTGTTCATGAAAGAATAGAAAAATGATACATGGAGACCAGTCATAGACTTAACCCATCTCAATTTCTTTATCCGGAAGGAAAAGTTCAAAATGGAATCCTTACTTACAATTCAACAGTCAGTACATCTGGGAGACTGGTTGATTTCAATCGATCTAAAAGATGCCTACTTTCCCGTGCCGGTGGCAACGGACTTCCAACAGTTCCTCCACTTTGCGGTAGGCGATCAGCATCTGCAATTCATGTGTCTACCCTTCGGTCTAACGACGTCACCTTGGGTCTTTTCCAAGGTCCTATTATCTGTTGTGGCTCTTCTTTGTGTCAAAGGGGTTCGTCTCCACCACTATCTAGACGACCTACTTTTCCTAGCTCGAAACAAAGACCAACTTTTAGAGCACAAGAGCTTAGTCATTTCCACCCTGCAAGAATTTGGGTGGCTCCTGAATCTAGAGAAGAGCCATCTAGAGCCAACACAATCCCTTGTGTTTCTAGGGGCTTACTTCAACACAATGGAAGGCACCTTCTCCCTTCTAGAGGAGAAGATTGGCGTGATTCGAGACAGAATACACGCAGCCCTTGCGTCATCTCACCTCTCCGCTCTCCAATGCCTGAAAGTAATTGACACAATGACAGCCACCATTCCTATGGTGAAGTGGGCCCAATGGCATACACGGCCCTTCCAAAAAGGGTTCCTTCAACAACGAGATTCTTCCAGCCAAATCCAGCGCATACACCTTACTCCAAAGATGAGAACGTCTCTCCTTTGGTGGCTTCAAGTGAAAAATCTGTGCAATCACCATTCAATCATTCCCATCTCATGGGTCACAATGACATTGGATGCCAGCAATCCAGGATGGGGTGCTCACTGCCTTTCAGAAGTGGCTCAGGGCAGATGGAATTCCCCTTCTCGAGGGATTGTCTCCAACATACTGGAGCTGAGGGCCGCCTTTCAGGCACTCCTGTCATTTCGCCATCTAATAATGAAATCATCAGTAATGTTAAGGTTGGACAATACAACCGCAGTGGCTTACATCAAGAAGCAAGGTGGAACTCGCAGTTGGTCCCTTGGTTCTCTCTGTTATCACTCCTCAGCTATCAAGACCCAGTTCCGCTACCGCTCAGGCTGGATCTACTGTCTCAAGGCACGACGTTACACCCGTGTCCATCCCGCCTACACCTCAGGGTGTGGTTCTTGAGAGGGGAAGGCTCGAAGCTCTAGGTTGTCCTGAAGAAGCTATTCCAACCCTTCTCAGTGCCAGAAGGAAAAGTACTAATAGGGTATATGAGCGTATATGGTCTAGATTCACTGTTCATATGTCTTCCATGTCGAATCCTTGTAGCTCTCCAACAGTACAAGACATACTGAGTTTTCTTCAATCAGAACTTGACTCGTCTTTAGCAGTCAGCTCACTAAGAGTTCAAGTGTCAGCCATCTCGGCCTTCACAGCAGTTTCATGGGCAAATCATGCTTTGGTCCTTCAGTTCTTTAAAGGAGCCATCAGGCTTAGACCTCAAAGAAGACCTAGGTTCCCCAAATGGGACCTCCCTCTTGTCTTGGATTTTCTCTCCAATCTCGGATCAGATCCTGACAAACCTCTTTCCACAAGAGACCTTACGCTCAAGACCACTTTCCTGGTAGCTGTGACTTCGGCCAAAAGAGTTTCAGAAATTAGAAATTTAGGTTCAGAGGAGCCTTTTCTGACTTTTTTCCCAGACAGGGCAGTGTTGATTCCCATGTTGGGGTCAAACCCTAAAGTGACCTCAGTCTTCCATGAAAACCAAGAGATTGTGCTTCCTATTTTTAAAACAGACAATCAGGGTGTTCATCCTCTTGATGTAGGCCATACTCTAAAACAGGCTTCTTTCAGACAAACAGAATTTCTCTTCGTCCTTCTCCATGGTAAAAACAAAGGAATGTGAGCTTCGGTCATATCAATTTCTTCCTGGATTGTGCAGACCATTCAGAGGGCATACAAGGCAAAGGGCTTGGCTCCTCCAGAGGCAGTGACGGCTCATTTGACCTGGAGTATCTTGACCTCTTTGGCAGCTTCTCGGTATGTCGCACCTGAAATCATTTGTAGAGCGGCCTCTTGTCATCCATTAATTTTGGTTTACAAGTATTGTCGGTTGACAATGTTAAATAAATTTTGGTTTCTTTGCTCAAACATTTTGCCCACCCGGGTGTGTTTGGCGAGTTATTTCCCACACGTATGCTGCCATGGAGCCTGTCAGGAAAACTGAAAATTTATATCAAAATACTTATCGTAATTTTCCTTTCCTGATAGGCTCCATGGTAGCAGGAGTCCCTCCCAAATGTCTGAAGTAGGCTAGTTATGGAACATGGATAGCAGCCTAGAGCATAGATTTATGGGAGAGGGGTCCTATTGGGTAGTTATGGAGGCGGGCCTAACCAACACATATGCTGCCATAGAGCCTATCAGGAAAGGAAAATTACGGTATTTGATATAAATTTTCCGTTTTCTCGTTTGTCTACCTCCAGGCCCTATTATGTAGCAAAAAGGAAATGGTGCCAAACTGCAAGCAACACACCATAAAGTAACACCCACTTTATTGACTATGCCCCCTTTTTGGCCACGGACTCTGTATCAATTAGTGGGCAGCACACTGAGACCCCTTTCACACTGAGGCAGTTTTCAGGCATTTTAGCACTAGAAATAGCACCTGTAAAATGCCTGAAAACTGCCTCCCATTCATTACAATGTGTGCTTTTACACCTGGGTGGTGTGCTTTCGGGAGGTCAGAAAAAGTCCTGTAAGCAACTTCTTTGGGGCGGTTTGGGAGCGCTGTATACAGCGCTCCCCAAAATGCGCCTGCCTATTGCAATAAATGGGAGGCGGCGCAACACAGGAGTCTTTAAACCTTTTTTTTGGGCTTAAAAGCACCCCGCTATCGGCCGCAAAAGTGCTGCTTGAACAATAGTAAAAAGTAAAAAACAAACAGTAAAGTGGCGCTAAAACGAGTGGTGCTTTCCCGCTAACAGCTGACACATTCAGTGTGAGAGCAGCCTGAGTTTATCACTTTTTTCTACTTATTCTCTTCAGGGGTTACTCCTAATAACTTTTCATTGTTATCAACTATGTATAACCAACAATCAAGCTTGCATCAGTGACATTTCCTGAGACAAAACTTTCATTGTTCTAAGCTTCCCAATCTGAGCTGCATTTGGAACCATGCACCCTGCCCCTTTCAGGACACTTTTTTTACAATTGCGGGGATGGGAAGGGGGTTGTGTCTTTTGAAGCACCGATTAGAGCCAGAGGCTCTAGGATTCAAAATAGGGTGGGTTTGGGGCACAGAGAGTGCTCCCCCATCCCACCCAATGTGTGACGATAGCAAATTAATTTTCGCTATTTTCACACTAAAGTTCCTCCCCGCCAATCAGGAGGCAGGTCTTGAGACCTGTTTCCCGATTGGCCAAAGCGTCAGGCTAACCTATTGGATGCCTAGCTTTGGAGGAACAGAGAGGAAACGTAAGAGGCCGTGGGAGGAGTGGACACCAGAGCCCTGCCCGCACCAGAAGAGAGGAGGAGAGAACGCCCCAGCCCTAGATCAGGTAGACTGGTGGGGAGTGATGTCTGTGAGTCCTGCGAGCAGGGTGGGGAGTACTGGGCTGGATGTCTTTCAATCCCGTGCCGCAGTTCGGGGGGTTGATGTCTTTCAATCCCGCCTCCCGGAAGGGGGGGTGCTTGTTTGCCGCCCCCCCAAAGGAAAACCCCACCAGCCACTACTGCTTTCAGATCCCAATATGAAATGTTTTTCTTGTTACTCTGCAACTTACAAAGCTTTATCTCGCATAGATATGTGTCGGGGCAATTCCTCAGTCTATATTTGCCTCTATAGCATATGCTCCCCGTAACATATCTGATCATTCCCTTCCTAATGTGGTTGTTATTATTTCTAACACCCATAAGATTAAGTTATGGAAAGTTAATCCCTTTTGGTTCACATTATTCCCAGAATCTGATCCCATACTCAGAGTTTCTAAAATGCAATCGAGGTACAGCTACGCCCACAGTGGTTTGGGATGCCCTAAAAGCTCATCTTACAAGATTCATTATTAAAAAGATTTCTGCTATTAAATCTAAAACCAAAGATTGGGAAAATCTTGTGCTCAGTAAGGCTGGTAAGGCAGAAGAGATGTACCTCACTAACCCTACAGTAGACTCTGAACATAAATGGTTAGAGCCCCAAGCCCTATATCAGCAAGTTTCCATTACAACAGCTGAAAATAAACGTTTTTTTCTTTATCGTACATCACGGGACACAGAGCACCATAATAATGACTATGTGGGTTATACGCTTACCTTTAGGTGATTGGACACTGGCAACCAATAGTAAGACGGTTCCTCCCATATAACCCCTCCTATACCGGAAGTACCTCAGTTTTTTCGCCAGTGTCTTGAAGGTGATGGTCATGGCTGTTGAAGCTCTTCAAATTTCTTCAAAAAAAATGTCCCACTGAGGGCCTTATAATCAGATCCATTCGGATGGCTTAACAAAGCTAAAGTGGATGGTACCCGAACCTCGGTTCAAGAACGAGGTATTGCTTGTAATGTGTCCTATATAGGCGCTGTACCCTTGTTACGTTGGTATTCCTGGTCAATCTTGCCCAAGGTAAACCAGAAAGGGTGCTTTACAGGTCCAGGGGTGTGGACCCCAATATATGGGGGACCCAGTCCCTGAAGGTCCTTAGAGGCGCTCCCCGCCGTGATGGGGGAAGATTGGGCCTGGTAAGACAGGCCCTGCTGCTTGGGATGGTGAGTACCCCCTTTGGGATTTATATATATATATATATATATATATATATATATATATATATATATATATATATATATATATAAAATTCCAAGAGGTTGCTGCACTTAAAAACTTCTTTGCTTTATTTCACAATGTCTTCAGGAGAGATTTACAAAGCAAGTATAATCCTTTCAAGCAGTATCAAAGGCAACAAATGCCTACACAGTTTCAGACATGAGTAGATTCAGACATGGATGGATGGATTACGTTTCGGGCTAGTCAGCTTACGCCCTTCATGAGATCCATTGAAGCACATCTGAAGGTTTCATTCCAATCATTCATTTAAATACAGATTTAGCGGCGCCTATTTTTTTGAATACTGGCATGCGTGAGTGTGTGCATGCACATGCGCGCCACGTGCCCGCCGCGTGCGTGCCGCCGGCGTGTGTGCACGCCCCTGGTGTGCGCCGTCTGTGTGCGCCGCTACTGTATGCATCGCAGATGCGCCACGGGTGTCAGGACAGCGCATGCTCCGTGCGGTGGGCGTGCCGCCGGTCGCTGATGCGCGCGCTCACTCTCAAGCTAATGCTTTATAGGCATGGGGCTCCTGGCACGTGTGTGGACAACACAGAGCGATAGTTGGGCACGTGAGTCTGGTGGTCTTGGACACAGTGGTAACAGGTTAAAGGCTGGTTATAGTTTGTGGGGAGTACTCCTTTTCTTCCTCGTGTGTAAGCTATGTCTTCCAGAAAACGAGGTATAGGGAACAAGGCAAGCACAAGGGTAAGAGTACCTCCTTTAGAAACAGGAGACCAACCCCATGCTGATGCAGCCTCAGTTTCTCCTGAAAGACCTATGGCATCTGGCCTGGCTGAGCCATTGCATTTGTCAGGCATAAGGGCCACTACTAATATACCTGCCTCGGCTTATGTTACAAAGGATTTGGCATCTGCCTTAGCGGGCCTTGAGGGCAAAATAGCTGGCATGATTGCCTCTGTAACACGGGCGGGAGGAAGCATAATAGATCTCCCTCCCCTGAGCCTGGGCCAAGTGAAGAGTCACTAGAGCACCAGGACTCTTTTATAGCCAGATGGGTCCAGGTGATCTGGAACCAGAATGGGCAGAAGATTTGGAAAAGGTGGTCATGAAGGACCGAGAGGAAGGAGAGGCTGAAGGATCCTCGGCTGAGGACTCTGGCTCTGAAGAGCCAATGTCAGCCTCCCATTCCCAAAAATTTGTTTATCCAATCTCTAATTGAGATGGTACGAATTGGGTTTAAGTTACCCCCGGTTCAGGAGTCTGCACTCTCCTGTTCTACTTTGGGATCTTTGCGACCTCAGCAAATTTCCCAAGCGTTCCCTTTGCATCCATTACTGGAGCAGGTGGTTTACGCGGACTGGGAGCACCCTGACAGGATATACTTACCTCCAAAAAGGTTTTCTGTCTTAAATCCTATGGAGGAGAAGTTCAGCAAGAAATGGGGCATACCTTTTGCCATATCTTCTGTAAATAAAAGTTTAACCTGTCCAGTGGATAATGCCCAGGTATTCAAGGTTCCGGCTGATAAAAAGCTAGAGTCCTTATTAAAGGCCTCCTTTTCAGTGGCTGGTGCAGCAGTTCAGCCAGCAGTTGCAGCTACTGGGATTTGCCAATCCCTAAAGAATCGCTTTAAAAGGTCGGTAAGGAACATACCTTGCCAGGAGGAATCTGCCGAGGAGTTATCAGAGATTCCTCATGCCTTATGTTTTGCAGTAGACGCATTAAAAGACTCAAGCCAACAGATGTCTCGTTTTGTGTTACTGTCGATTCATATGCGCAGAGTCTTGTGGCTAAAGAACTGGTCTGCTGAGACGCCATGCAAAAGGCTACTCACAGCTTTTCCATTCCATGGAGAGCGCTTGTTTGGCGAGGATCTGGATAAGTATATCCAAAAGATCTCTGGAGGAAAGAGTGCCCTGCTCCCTATTAAAAAGAAAGGGAAGCAACCCTCTTATAAAATTCCTAATGCTCCAGGACCTGGTGCTTCTTCTCCTAAGCGGTATCGACGGCCTCAGCCGTCTGGGTTTAAAAGACCCCAGGGTCAGAAGAAACCCTGGACCCAAAAGACACCCAAGCCCAACTCCAAGTCTACCTTGTGGAGGGGCGCCCCCGCTCTCACGGGTGGGGGGCAGGCTTCAGCTGTTTGGGGAGGCCTGGGAAGAACTGGTTCAAGACAGATGGGTCATTTCCACTGTAAAATACGGTTACAGAATAGAGTTCCGGGAGATCCCCCCGAATCGGTTTCTGTACTCAAGGGTTCCATCGGATCCAGAGAAAAGAAGATGCCAATTCCTAGCTTTACCCCATCTGCTGATGCAGGGGGTAATTGTAAAGGTTCCGCACAAGGAAAGATTCAAGGGATTTTACTCAAACCTATTTACCGTGCCGAAACCAAGTTGGGAAGTAAGGCCCATTTTGGACCTCAAGGCTCTCAACTTCTTTGTAGACGTCCGATCTTTCCGCATGGGGTCGGTTCGTTTGATAATAAAGTCCCTGAGAAAGGGAGACTATTTAGCGTCCAGAGATATCAAGGACGCGTACCTTCATGTGCTGATCTTCGGTCCACATCAAAGGTTCTTACGCTTCACTGTAGAGGGCAGTCATTTCCAATTTGTGGCACTACCTTTTGGTCTGGCCATGGCCCCCAGGGTTTTCACAAAGATTCTGGCCCCGGTGTTGGCTTCCCTAAGGTCTCAGAAAGTCTCCGTAGTAGGATATCTGGACAATCTTCTAAGGGAATGTTCTCGCCCCATACTGGTTCAAAACGTGTCAAGAACAGTACAGTTTTACAACGCCTAGGTTGGGTGCTAAATATGGACAAGTCAGCTCTTTGTCCGACCCAAGCCTTGGTGTATCTGGGTCTGGTCTTGGACACCGCCCAAGAAAGGGTGTTTCTTCCTCCCTTAAAGGTTGCCTCCATAGTGGAACTTGTACAGAAGGTGAAAAAAGAACTAACACCTTCTATTCGGCTGTGCATGAGGTTACTAGGCAAAATGGTGTCATCCTTCAGTGCAGTGCCATATGCACAGTTCCACTCCAGGGTGTTCCAGAACAGTATTCTAAAAGCCTGGGACAAGTCAGCTCGAACCCTGGATCAGCCTATGGTTCTATCTCCACAGGTTCTATGGAACCTCTCTTGGTGGTTATGAACCAGCAACTTGGAAAGAGGGAAATCTTTCCCACCGGTAACCTGGAAGGTCCTAACCACGGACGCCAGTCTTTTCGGTTGGGGAGCAGTCCTAGAGGAAGCGTCTGTTTAGGGAATATGGTCCCAGACAGAAAGGACCCTGCCCATCAATCTATTGGAGATTCGGGCAGCTCTTCTAGCTCTGCGATTCTGGACATCCAGATTGCGGGGTCTTCCTGTCAGAGTCCAGTCCAACAACTCCACGGTAGTGGCATATATCAACCACGAGCTAGGTCCCAGGAGTCGAGCAGCCCAAAGAGAGGTAGATCATATATTGACTTGGGCAGAAAAACATGTGCTGTTTCTGTCGGCAGTGTTTATTCCTGTGGTGGACAATTGGCAGGCGAATTTCCTAAGTCGCCAGAAATTGTTACCAGGGGAATGGTCCCTGCATCCCGAGGTTTTTCTACAGATCTGCCAATACTGGGGGACCCCAGATGTGGATCTGCTGGCATTCAGATTCAATGCCAAACTGGACAAGTTTGTATCCAGGACCAAGGATCCACTTGCTGTTGGGATAGACGCATTAGTAGTTCCTTGGGATCAGTATTCTCTGATATATGCTTTCCCTCCGATCCAAATTCTGCCGCACTTACTACGCAGAATACAGGAGGAACGAAAGCCGGTGATCCTAGTGGCCCCAGCGTGGCCCAGGAGATCATGGTACTCGGTGATTGTGAAGTTGGCAGTAGAGGACCCATTGGTCCTTCCTTGCCGTCCAGACCTGTTGTCTCAAGTGCCCACATTCCATCCTTCTTTATGGTTGCTGAATTTGATGGCCTGGCTATTGAGACCAGAATATTGAAAGACAGTGGTATTATGGGTTCAGTCTTGTCTACTTTGATAAATGCTAGAAAGTCAGTTTCTAGAGCTATCTATTATAGAGTCTGGAAGTCATACATTTCTTGGTGTGAGAAAAGAAAATGGAACCCTCGTAGGTATACGATTGGAAGGGCTCTCCCCTTTCTGCAAGCAGGAGTAGACTTGCAGCTCGCCCTTAGGGACAATTAAAGGACAGATTTCGGCCTTATCAGTTTTTTCCAAAGACCAATTGCATCCCATTCTATGGTGCGAACCTTTGTCAAGGGTGTAACACACTTGAGGCAGCCGGTTAAACCACCTTTATGTCCCTGGGACCTAAATTTGGTACTGTCAGCCTTACAGAATCAACCGTTTGAACCTATTAGGCATATTCCTTTTGTCCTATAGACCAGAAAATGTGTCTTTTTGGTGGCTATAACATCGCATAGAAGGGTGTCAGAATTGGCCGCCCTTTCTTGCAAAGAACTTTTTATGATTCTTCATCAGGACAGAGTGGTCATGTGCCCTCGTCCGGAATTTCTACCGAAGGTGGTTTCCAAATTTCATTTGAATCAGGATAACGGAAAATTGTATACTCACCTTTCCGTAATTTTCCTTTCCTGACGCCTCTCCATGTCAGCACACACTGGGTTGTGACTCCGCCCCCACAACCTGACAGGATTGATTAGCTATAAATTTGAAGGGGAGACACCCTGCTGCATTCTCTGTAAATATATCACCATAAAACGGGGTGGGAATCTGTGTGCTGCCATGGAGAGGCGTCAGGAAAGGTAAATTACGGAAAGGTGAGTATACAATTTTCCGTTTTCTTGACGCCTCCATGGCAGCACACACTGGGAAATAACTCGCCAGTCGGTTGGGTGCAAGAAAATAATATTTATTCCTTATAATGCAGAAGAATTGGCTCTAACAACAGATCTATTGAAGCCTGCCATAGCCAAGTGAGCAGAATCCACTCTATAGTGAGAAATGAAAGTGTGTCTGGAGGACCAAGTTGCTGCTTTGCAAATCGTCTCCGGTGAAACCCTGCAATACGCTGCCCAGGAAGTAGCCACTGCCCTGGTCGAGTGAGCCCTGATGCCTCCGGGAATTGCCAGATGATGCATGGAGTATGCCTTCTTGATGGACTTGACTAACCAGGAGGCGATAGTACGTGAAGTAGCCGCTTGACCTCGTCTGTTTCCATGTGGAATGACCATGAGGGTGTCCGTCTTCCTAAAAGGATTTGTAGCCTGCAGGTAACTAATGATGGTTGTTTTAACATCCAGGGGATGAGGTTCACCTTGATCATTAGTAAAGGATGGCAAGACAATGTCTTGGTTGTAGTGGAAGGAAATTGCTACCTTCGGGATGAAGTGGTCTGAAGGTCTTAGTACTACTTTATCAGGAAAGAATACTAAGTAAGGTTCAGATGCCATCAGTACTTGGATTTCAGATACCCTCTTTGCTGACGTAATTGCAATGAGAAAAGACAGTTTTAGAGTCAGATCCCACAGAGAGATTGATTCAGATGGAGTAAAAGGAGGATTGGTGAAGGTATCGAGAACTACTGAGAGATCCCATGATGGAAAAGCTGGTTTCTTGGGAGGTTTGATTTTCAGACAGGCTCTTGGGAATTGGATTACCAGCGAATGTAATGCCCATTTAGTGCCTGTTTTGGCCGACAAGGCGGATACTTGTACCTTAAGGGTACTTGAACTTAGACCTTTGTTGATTCCTGACTGGAGGAACTCTAGGATTTGAGAGGGTTCTGGAGCAATAGGATCCCATCCCTTCTGCTGTGCCATGGTAAAGAATTTGTTCCAAATTCTTGTATAGGTGGTGTTGGTGGTACTTTTCCTGGCTTGCATCAGAGTTGATATTACTTCCTGAGAGCAGCCTTGTTCCCTTAACCTAACCCTTTCAACTTCCATGCCGTCAGATGCAACTTCTCTGGAGCTGGGTGTAGAAATTGGCCTTGAAATAGCAAATCCGGAGTTACCGGAAGAAGGATTGGAGGTTGAAGGCTGAGCTGCAATAGGGTCGTGAACCATGGTCTTCTCGGCCAAAGAGGAATTACCGCGATTACCGTGGCTGAAGGTCTCCGAAGCCTGGACAGGAATCTCACAATTAACGGAGTTGGCGGGAATATGTACCCCAACTTGAAGTTCCATTGGTGAATTAGACAATCTATCCCTTCGGCTGAAGGGAACGATGCTCTGGACAGAAACCTCCGACACTTCTTATTCGCAGGTGTGGCTGCTAAGTCGATCTCTGGCACTCCCCATGTCTCCGTAAGAAGAGAAAAGGCCTGGAGACTCAGGGACCATTCGTTGTTCGAAATAGTCTCTCGACTCAGGTAATAAGCTAACATGTTCTGTGCCGCCGGAACATATATTGCTTTTAAGTCAGCTAGGTGTGCCTGTGCCCATTTCAAGATAGGACGGACTTCCTCCATCAGTGTGAGACTCTTGGTACCCCCTTGCCTCTGGATGTAGGACACTGCCACCTTGTCCATCCGGATAAGCACGTTCTTCCCTCTGAGGACTGGTGCAAATGCCATGAGGGCCTGGAAAGCTGCCCTGAGTTCCAGTATATTCGATACTATATCCTGGGCCTGGAACTGCCATCGGCCCTGTGCTGCTTGATCTTGACAGTGAGCTCCCCAGCCGCTCTGACAGGCATCCGAAGTGACTATTATCGGATCTGAGGGAACTATCAGCTTGTATTTCCTGAGGTTGGTCAAGTGTGTCCACCACCACACTGATTGCTTCATTGGTCTGGAGATGGTAATGGTCTGACGCATCGATACTCCATCTCACTGCCTCAGAAAGAAGTTTTGCAGGACTCTCATGTGCCATTGTGACCACTGCACCGTGGGCAGGGTTGCAGCCATGGACCCTAGCACACTCAAGCAGGTTCTGGCTGGAAGATGCCTCGCTGATAGTAATCTCCGCATCTTCTGTACTAGAGCCTTAATCTTCTCCTGAGGGAGTTGTACCCTGTTCAATTTGGTGTTCAGATCCGCTCCCAGGAATACCATATTTTGCGTGGGTTGTAGACTGCTCTTTTTCCAGTTGACTAGCCAACCGAAGTCCTGGAGAGTCGTGAGTAAGAGTAGTAGGATGTCGTCCAAATAATGGTGGACTCGCAGACCCTTTTCCCTGAGGATTGCAACCAGGGGTAGGAGGACCTTGGTGAATGTCCTGGGAGCCGACGAGATGCCGAAAGGAAGGCACTGGAATTGGAAGTGCCTTTTGTTGATGGCAAATCGGAGGAATTTTTTAAAGGCGGGATGAATTGGGATATGTAGGTAAGCGTCCGATAAATCTACTGAGAGCATCCAGTCGCCCAGGTTCACTGCCAGAAGTATGGACTGCAGGCTCTCCATTTTGAAGGCCTCTATTTTTATGTTCCTGTTGAGATTTTTTAAATCCAATACAGGGTGTAAGTCTCCGGTCTTCTTCTTTACCAAAAATAGTGGGGAATAGAACTCCCTCCCCTTTTGATCTGATGGAACCTCCAGGATTGCCCCTTTCTCCTTCAATTCCACTATATATTTTAATAGTAACTTCCTCTTGATTAGTGAAGATGGCAGTCTTGTTGATTGGAAGTGATTTCTCAGAAGTTTGCCCATAAACTTCCACTTGTGTCCAAATTTGATTGTGGAAAGAGTCCACGGGTCCTTTATATGGCTTGACCAAATCTGTACGAAGTCCTTGAGCCTGGCGCCCACCTGTGCTGGGTGGGCAGGCGAACCTTGAAAAGGACTTCTGCTCCCCTGCCAGGGTAGGCTTGGACTTCTGCATCCTTAGGAAGGAAGGTCTTGTGTTTTTCCAGTCTCTTCTAAACTCCCTACCGGGACGGTAGGTGCTAGCTTCCTTATATTTCTCAGGAAGGTTGCTCCTGAAGGACGGACCCTTTTGGGCCTTGGGTCTCCTGTCTGAGGGAATTAATCCCGACTTCCCTCCTGTTACCTTCAAGATAGCTGTGTCCAATTTAGACCCGAACAGGTTTGAGCCATCATATGGAATTCTGCACCAGTTTGTTTTAGATGCAGTATCGGCCATCCATGGTTTTAGCCACAGGGCCCTTCTTGCCGTGACTGAGGCTAGCATTGATCTTGCCGAGGATCTTATAATATCCACTGAAGCTTCTGCCACAAAGTCGCCTGCCAACTTGATCTCCTGAAGAGAAGATATTATTTTGTCTACTTCAGCACCGTCTTGGAGATCCTTCTCCACCCGGGTCCCCAACCTGATATGGCTTTAGCCACTGATGCTGTGGTAATTGCTGGTCTGCAAGCGCCCCCAGACGTGGAATATGCTTTCTTTAATTCCAGATCCAATTTCTGATCCAGAACATCCCGAAAGGAAACCGCGTCTTCAATAGGCAGAGTGACATGCCATGCAAGACGCATCAAGGAGGAGTCAACTACTGGGGCGTTCATCAATGAATTGACTTTTGACTCCTTCAGAGGTTACATCTTTGTCAGTCTGTTGGTGAGACTGGCCCGCTTATCAGATCTTTCCCACTCATCTTTAATTAGATCCTCCAGTTCACCTATAAAAGGGAAATTCTCTGGTTCTTTTTTTAAATTTGGGAAATATTTCCGAACTTTCTGCGGTTCCACTTTATCTTCTTCCCAGCCTATCGCTTCTTTAACTGACTTTGAGAAAGGCTGTACAAGGGAGAAATCAAGACCTGCTGACATGTCCTGATCCTCATCTCCTGAGGAGGGTTCTGATGCCTGGGGCTAATGGTCGTCCGCTACCGATGTGCTGGGCATAGGCCTATCAATTAGTGGTGCCGTTGTCTCCCTTATGGATTCCCGCACAGATTCTCTTATGAGCTCCGTAGCCACTCTAGCGTCTAGTTCTTTGTCCTTTGCTGCTTCATTGAAGCAGGATCTGCAGACTAGTTTATCTGGCAAGGCCGGCGCACCACATATCCAGCAAGCGTTTGCTGCAGGACGGGTGTGGCGGCTATGGCGGTGTGATGAAGGTGACCGTCTGCGGTGTGACCGAATATGACGGGAGCGGCTGCGTCGTGAGCGGCTGTGACGTGAGCGGCTATGTCTTCAGTGGCGGGAAGAAGATCTTGAACGGCTTCTGCTAGACTTCTTGCTTGACGCATGACTTGATCTCCCTTCACGCCTGGAACTTGCGGCTCTTGACCTGGTAGGGCTGCCAAAAACACAGCGTTAGTGGTTCGGCTCTTTTTTTCTCTCCCCTTCTTTAATACTTACCAATGACGGATGGCCTCTTGCCTCGTTTGCTGATGGTGGTCTGCGCGGGCAGTGGTCTCCATAGTGATAGTGACAGGAAGTCTGAAGAGTAATAAGAAAAAATATATATATATTCTTTTTTTTTTTTTTTTTTTAGTTTTAAAAGAGCACTAGACAGTCTAGTTAGATGGTCCAACTTACCTGGGCTTGCTGAGTTGTTTTCTGGCAAAGCAGAGCAACACACGGCAAAATCCAGCTCTTTTTAGAAATCCTCAGCAAAAAAACACAGAAATGACTGTGTTTTTAAACTTGCCGCCGTCGCGGCAAAATGACGCTCCCGCGCATACGCAGAGCGTTCCCAAATGCCTCGACTCCATCTTGGAGAAGGGCATAACCTTCCCAAGGCAGTACCTCGCTCTGAACACAATTGCAGAGCAGAGGAGGAGCGTCGGCGGCCATGACGGTTCCACAGCGGTGGACAGCAAGTGCCAGCAATCCCCCTAAGCAGGGGAAAAAACTTATATTAACAGAAAAAAGGTACAGGCAAAGAAGAAAGGAGACCACTGCAGTATATGAAGCTTCTTTAAAGCTTACTGTGCCAGACGTCCAGACGCCCCCTGACACCACCAGACCGGGGGTTCCCTCCATAGAAGCTCCTTTAGAGACTGTACAGGAGGGACTTCCAAACAGGAGAGGCTTGAACCTGCTGGGGCGAGTGTGGTAAGAGGCTTTTTCTTTAATCTTGATAACAGGAGCAAGCTTGCTTATCCCAATCTGTCAGATGAGGATAAAAAAGAGAATGCAGCGGGGTGTCTCCCCTTCAAATTTATAGCTAACCAATCCTGTCAGGTTGTGGGGGCGGAGTCACAACCCAATGTGTGCTGCCATGGAGGCGTCAGGAAATCATTTTACCTTCCTTTTTTCCAAACCCTAAGACTAGGGAGGAAAGGTCGCTTCACTCACTGGATGTGGTGAGGGCGATAAAAGTTTACTTGGAAATGTCAGCTCCCTTTCGGAAGACTGACTGTTTTTTTTGTCTTGCCTGAAGGTCCTAAAAAAGGACAGCCGGCAACAAGTTCAACTATATCCAGGTGGATTCGTCAGACTATTATCCAAGCGTATGGATTAGAGCGCAGGGTTCCACCCCGGGATTTAAAAGCACATTCCACTAGAGGGATTAGTGCATCATGGGCAGTACGCCAACAGGTGTCTATGGCTCAGGTTTGCAAAGCGGCTGCTTGGTCTTCAGTTCATACGTTCACCAGGTTTTACCAGGTGGATATGAGATCTCAAAGAGAGGCTGTTTTGGCCACAGCGTGTTGCAGGCAGCTTTATAGTCTCAGGCCCGTTGGGCTTAGGGATAATGTGTCCCCCCCCCTCAGATGCATTGCTTTAGGACATCCCACATAGCAGGGCTGGACTGGGACAAAAATTTGGCCCTGGACTTCATCCAGACCGGCCCACTTTAATTGTGCAAACAAGCACAAAAACAGTATATAAACTATACGCAATTGTGCAAAAAAACATAAGTAGCATAACACTAACCTCTTTTATTATTTCACTTATTCTCCTCTGTATTTTTCTCATCTTTCTCACATCAATGTGTGAGGTTGAGGGCGAACCGTGCAGCCATTACTTTGACAGGCTGTCACTGAAACCGGCCCACTGAGCCATCGGCCCACCGGGAAACTCCCTGTTGTCCTGATGGCCAGTACATGCCTGCCACATAGTCATTATTATGGTGCTCTGTGTCCCGTGATGTACGATAAAGAAAAATGGATTTTTAAAACAGCTTACCTGTAAAATCCTTTTCTTGAAATACATCATGGGACACAGAGGTCCCTCCCCTATTTCTGGGATCGTCATTGCTTGCTACAAAACTGAGGTACTTCCGGTATAGGAGGGGTTATATGGGAGGAACCGTCTTACTATTGGTTGCCAGTGTCCAATAACCTAAAGGTAAGCGTATAACCCACATAGTCATTATTATGGTGCTCTGTGTCCCGTGATGTACTCCAAGAAAAGGATTTTACAGGTAAGCTGTTTTAAAAATCCGTTTTTTTATACAGCTGCATTACTTCAATGAAGGGGAAAATACAGGCAATTTATTAGCATTTATAGCCCGTGCCCAACAGGGTGTTTCCAATGTGGACGCCATTCAGACCTTAACCAGTGAGACGGTTTACAGCCAAGATCAAATTTCCTCAGTCTTTTCTAATTTTTTATTAGATTTATACATTTCTACATCCCACGGGAGAAGCTATTGCCCAATTTTTGGATCAATGCTCCCTCCCACTAATTAAACGGAAAAACTTCCATATGTTAAATGCTCCTCTTACACTAGAGGATCTTTCCCTAGCAGCGACACAGATGGCCAATAGTAAGTCCCCGGGAGCAGATGGTTTGCCAGCGGAAACATAAAAAGTATGGCGAAACTCTTTTGCCTGTCCTTCTGGAAACACTGAATGATGCCCTTGGGAATAGTTGTCTACCTCTTTCAATGAATGAAGTAGAAGTGGTGGTACTCCCTAAGCCTGGCAAGGATCCTTTACAGCCTGATTCATATAGGTCTATTTCGTTACTTAACTCTGACGTTAAGCTACTGGCCTGGGTGTTAGCTACCAGATTGGCAGGGGTTATCTTCGGGCTGGTACATTTGGACCAGTGTGATTTAACCTGGGCAGATCCATGGCTTTAAATATTAAATATTCAGAGGCTAAACATTCAAATTCCAGTAGACAATCCAGGAAACAGAGCCATTTTCTCCCTCAACGCTGCCAAAGCTTTTGACAGCGTCGAGTGGTGATACCTGTGGCCGGTATTACGTGATGTTGGGCTCAGAAACATGTTTATTTCCTGGGTACAGCTTTTATATAATGAAACCTACCATGATAATTATAAAAAATGATTCTTTATCAGAATCTTTAACATTGTTTTGCAGCACTAGGCAAGAGTGCATTTTGTCGCCCCTCCTCCTTGCCTTAGAGCAGGAACCACTGGTGGCAATAGTTAGAGCTTAACTGACCATTATTGTATTTCAACAAAGGCATAGAGAAGATAAAATCTCACTCTATGCAGATGACACATTTGTTATATTTAGGAGACACTGCAGGCTCTCTGACAGCGGTGATGAAGCTTATTGAAAACTGATGCAGCCATTAACAGGCACAAGTCAGATCTCCTTCCTCTAGACCCACTACATATAGCCTTACCACAGAGTGTAACTCAAGTGCAGATGGTTACATCTTTCAAAAATTTGGGCATAATAGTGACAGGTGACCCATGGGATTTTATTTTTTTGAACCTTAAACCTATCTTACGGAAATTTAAACATAAATGTGTCAGTTGATGTAAATTATCATTGATGGTGACAGGGCGTGCCAATTTGACTAAAATGATTTGGGCCTCTCAGTTATTATATATATTACATCATTTCCCTATATGGATATCCAATTATTGGTTCCATTGTATAGACTCACAATTGCAAGCTCTTATCTCGAAAAATTGAGTGGCTCATGAAAAACTTACCACTCTGCACTATCCTAAGAAACAAGGAGATTGGACTGTCCTAGTCCTACACTCACAAACGTATTTGGAGAATCACTAAACAGAGACTGGGTTTAACAGGTTTTCCTCCCAGTACGCCTATTTGGTATAATCGATTCTACACAAAGTTAGCTAAACTTAGTGACCACTCTGTGTGGATAAATGCCGGAGTTAAATACATATCCCAACTATTTGATGATTCCGAGCTGAAATCATATGTTCAGTTGTTGGCAGAATTCCTGTTGCTAAGGAATTATCACTATCAGTATTTACAGCTGCGTCACGCTGTCGGTAGTCAAGACAGATACTTGTCTTGAATCCATTTTTACTAATCTGAAAAAAAAGAGTATTATATCTAGGATTTATGCACATTTACTGACTTACATACAGGCCCCTGATCTTTTGCCCTGTCGAGGAAAATGAGAGAGAGAGACGTTGGGCCTATTGATGGAGAAACATGGGATAAAATACTTGAGGCTGGTCCTCTGGTGTTGGTGTCAGCAGCTCAAAAATTGTCCCATCTGTTTATTATACATCGAACATATAGAACTCCAGTACAGCTTCACGAGTGGGGTAGACGAGAGTCCCTCCTTTGCCCTAAATGTCAGGTTCATCCTGGATATTTCATCCACATGGCATGGAAATGTCCTAAACTAGTGAGATATTGGAACCATGCAGGACCGTCTTTAACGCGGGGCAAACGGGGCAACTGCCCTGGGCCCACTCTTTGTTGGGGGGCCCAAAGCAGCCTCCGCTTCAACCCGTGCTGCCCACGAATTGGGGCCTGGATGAAGGCTTGCAGAGCGCACAGAGGACATGGGAGGCTGTATTCCCGAGCAAGCCGAGCCAGCAGACGAGGTGGGGTCAGGAGCTCCACTGACACTCTGACCCCGCCCCATGAAGCCTGTATGCTCAGACCTCTGTATTCCCCAGCCAGTATACAGGGGGCAGGGCTGGGAGCTCCACTGATGCTCTGACCGCCACCCTATGCAGCCTGTATGCTCGGGAGGGAGCAGCTGAAGTGAGAGCAATGATCAGAGTGGGAGCCCTGCCTCTGAAAGTGTATGGTGAGCCCAGCTGGCCAGGTATGTCCTTACACCCATAGAATGCCTGACTGCTATCCTGAACCCTGAGCTGTGTTTTTCAACTGTAAAAGTGTGCATTGCTGAAAATTCTCTGACGTTCTCCTGTAGTATGTCCGCAGTCCCTGACGCTCTCCTGTAGTATGTCTGCAGTCTCTGACACTCTACTGTAGTATGTCCGCAGTCCCTGATGCTTTCCTGTACTCTGTCCACAGTCTCTGACGCTCTCCTGTAGTATGTCCGCAGTCTGACGCTCTCCTGTAGTATGTCTGCAGTCTCTGATGCTCTCCTGTAGTATATCCGCAGTCTGACGCTCTCCTGTAGTATGTCTGCAGTCTCTGACCATCTCCTGTACTATGTCTGCAGTCTGTGACCATCTCCTGTACTATGTCTGCAGTCTGTGACCATCTCCTGTAGTATGTCTGCAGTCTCTGACGTTCTCCTGTAATATGTTTGCAGTCTCTGACGTTCTCCTGTAATATGTTTGCAGTCTCTGATGCTCTCCTGTAGTGTGTCTGCAGTCTCTGACCATCTCCTGTACTATGTCTGCAGTCTCTGACGTTCTCCTATGGTATGTCCGCAATCGCTGATGTTCTCCTGTAGTATGTCCACAGTCTCTGATGTTCTCCTGTAGTATGTTTGCAGTCTCTGACGCTCTCCTGTAGTATGTCGGCAGTCTCTGACCATCTCCTGTACTATGTCTGCAGTCTCTGACGTTCTCCTATGGTATGTCCGCAATCGCTGACGTTCTCCTGTAGTATATCCACAGTCCCTGATGTTCTCTTGTAGTATGTCTTAAGTCTCTGACGCTCTCCTGTAGTATGTCGGCAGTCTCTGACCATCTCCTGTACTATATCTGCAGTCTCTGACGTTCTCTTATTGTATGTCCGCAATCTCTGACGTTCTCCTGTAGTATGTCTGCAGTCTCTGACGCTCTCTTGTAGTATGTGTATTAATGTGCTGCTTTACTTGCTCATTTATTTGGGATTGGTCCACTGCTCAGTAAGTGATAATTATGTGCAGTAACCTGTAGCAATCAATCAGTGAACAGTAGTGATCTGCTTTAATCTCTAGCAACCAATCAGTGAGTGGTAATGATGTGCTGTAACCCTTAGCAACCAATGAGTGAGCAGTAATAATGTGCTGTAATCTCTAGCAACCAATTTGTGAGCAGTAATAATGTGCGGTTGTCAGGAAGATCCTACCAGTAATCGGCGTTCCAGGCTCACTGGAGCACGGCTGCGGGTGCTACCGCGCACGCATGCGCTACTGCGCACGGGCACGCACGCGCGCACCCCGTTGGCGCCAGGCGGCTATTTAAACCTGCCTGTCACACTCAGTCCCTGCTGTCTGCTCTACAGCGTTCCGTGTGCCAAAACCTGATCTGATCTGAAACCTTCTGTTTTTTGACCCGGCTTCCTGTTTGACTATCCAGCTATCTGCCTGCATCTGACCCTTTGGCTTGCTTAGACCATTCTCCTGTCTGATCCTTGGTACCTCTGCTGTCCGCCTGATACCGACCACCGGCCTGTCTGACTATCCTTCTGCTTGATACCTGCTATCAGCCTGCTACCTGCTGCTGTTCCTGGTTCCGGTCCAGTGCTCCAGTATCCAGTCTGCTACCTACTGTTGTTCCTGGTTCCAGTCCAGCATTCCAGTATCCAGCCTGCCACTTGCTGTTGTTCCTGGTTCCGGTCCAGCGCTCCAGTATCCAGTCTGCTATCTCCTTTTGTTCCTGGTTCCAGTCCAGCATTCCAGTATCCAGTCTGCTACCTGCTGTAGTTTCTGGTTCCAGTCTAGCACTCCAGTTCTCTGCCTACTTACTTGCTGCTGTTCCTGGCTCCAGTCTGCGTTCCAGTCTCCAGTCTTCTCATCAGTTCCTGAGTTTCCACCACTCCAGGACTTCTGGGTGACTGTTGATCCTGCCAGGCACCCATACCACTCCTTACTCCCGTGTCCTCTGTCCCCAATCCAGAGGGCCAAGAGTGGGAGCCGTAGGGGAGGTCTCTCTCTGCACTTCAGGCTCAAAACCTACCAGGTACGTGACAGCGGTAACCTCTAGCAACCTGTGAGAGAGCTTACCTCAGTAGACGGAGTGCTGCTCGCTGTGGTGTGTGTCGGGGTGCGTCAGCGCGCGTTCCTGTTGGTCCTGTTGTGCGTGCTCCTGCGGGCACTGGTGTGTGCGGCTCGGCTGGCCTTGGGGCGCGTGCTGGTGTTTGGGCGCGCGCGCTCCATTTGGCTCTGGTTTGCATCATCCGACCGAGCCTGGCGTGCACGCCGGTGTGCGGGCGTGTGTGGGTGCGCGTGCTGTTTGGCGCCAATCTGTCTATTTAAGCTGGCCTCACTCTCTGATCAGTGCTGCCTGATCAACAGCTCTGCCGTCCCTTGTACCAGTTTCCTGTGCCTGTAGACCAGATCTCTTGACTAACCCGGCTTGCTTCCTGGACTCCTCTGAACTCCGCCTGCACCTGACCTCTGGCCTGTCTGACTATTCTTCTGCCTGCTCCATTGTACCTCGTTGCCTGTCGGTTGCCAAACCCAGCCTTTATCCTGACCTCCCTGTTCAGTCTTGTTTGCCTGTGTTCCAGCCTGCACCTTGCTGTTTAGGATTGCTCATCCACCTGCATCTGGACTCTATTACCAGGCTCCCATGCCACTCCCTACTCCTGTGCTTCCTGTATACTCTACCAGGGGCCGCGAGTCGGACGCGTAAGAGATCCTACCCTCTGCCCAAGCGGACTCACCAGTCTGGTAAGTGAGAAGTCTGATACAACCAATCAGCAAGCAGAATTTGTAACCTCTAGCAACCAGTCAGTGAATGGTAAGGATAGGCTGCAACCTCTAGCAACCAGTTGAAATCGCTGCATGATCTGCTGCAGTAAACTGATTTTGAGTCTACCTGCTATTTTTTTTTGTATGTCTTGGAATGGGGGGGGGGGGGGGGGAATGCTTGCCCAGGGCCCAATCAGTATTAAAGACGGCCCTGGAACCATGTTGTCTCAATCATTAACTGTGTTTATCAAGCTCATTTGGCAGTGGATCTGCTGACGTGCTTGTTGGAATGCCCTAATGAGGAGTTATATTCCCCTCCTATTTATATAGCTCTTATTCGGCTATTATACTTAGCCATAAAATTGATAGCAAGGTTTTGACTCTGCACAATCTCTGACGAACAAACAGTGGATCCAGGCAGTTAATACTTGTACATACTTGTACAACATACTTGTTCGTGAAAGCTACGCTACCACACGAATTATCCAAAGAAATTTGTGAGTATCTGGCAATGTTGGCTGAACACACCGGGGGTACACCTTCACAACTTGTTCTTGATAAATTGTTACAGACATACAGTAGCTGTACTAATACGGGTATTGTTCTCTAGTCCTGTGGTTTCTACTTATTATTTTAAGGTAAGAATGGAATCAATAATGATTCAGAAGGTAAATGCTGCTAGATCATTAGCTATTCATGTAAGATTTACAGTATTCCAGGATGTTTAGTTGTATGTTATATACTTGTTTTCTATTCTTTGGAGTATAAGTATGAGGTATTAACCATTGGATATACGCACTGTTCTCTATACAGAAAGTTGAACAGTTGGTGTGGAGATTATATGCATTGACAGGTATTTTTCTTGCTATTGAAGGCTAAACGGCCGACTATCTGTGCATTGTAATGCCTTATACTTAAAGTTACTTGATTTAAACAAAAAAAAAAATACATGAGAAGATAGCATAGAAAAGATACAAATACAGAGAGCTAAGGTTGCTGCGCACCCCGAATAATATGATATGGAATGGTTCCCCCAAAAGGGTTTTTTTAGCAGCAAAGTATGTAAGCAGGGCCGTCTTTAATATTGATTGGACCCTGGGCAAAAATTTTCTTGGGCCCCCCCTCCCCCATGCAATTTCGCTCTCCACCTGCTCTGAGACGTACAGTAAATAGCAGTTGGATTTAAAATCAGTTTACTGCATCAGATCAGGCATCGATTTCGATTGGTTGCCAGAGGTTACAGCATATAATTACCTCTTACTGACAGGTTGCTAGAGGTTACAGCACACATTAAGGCTTACTGATTAGTTGCTAGAGGTTACAGTACATGGTTTCTGCTTGTTGATTGGTTGCTAGAAATTACTGTACAGTAATACTGCTCACTGGTTGCTATAGGTTACAGCACATCTTCTCCTCACTGCAGGAGGGGCATGATATACATATGAATGCCGTCTTTATTTACATATCAATGACGCAGGCCTCGGCTATTTACATATGAAAGTCACTTCTATTTACGTATGAATGCTGCCATTATTTACATATGAATGATTGTTATTTACATGTAAACACAGGGTCTGCAGGTGAGCCATCTGTACACAATAGGGCAGAGCTAGATATCGGGACACTGCACAGGACTAAAACTTCAAGGGACATAGGAATTTAAACTGGAACAGTTGGCAAGTATGAGGCAGCTGCTTTGGGCCCCACAACAATGACATGGCCCAGGGCAGCTGCCCCTTTTGCCCTGCCTTAAAGACGACCCTGCACCCTCTACCAATAGGTAGGTGCTAGTAATGGGTTTTTGTTAGGAGACTGTCAGCACAGGCAAATTTAGGCAGGCCTATGCTGCAAGCTAGGCCTGTCTGTTTTGATCTTGGGGCTGGGAGTGGTCAGAGTAGCAGTGGGTGTAACCGCCTGTGCTCCAGTTCTGAGGCGCCTCCCCTGCTTCCAGGGAGAATGTTCTGGAAGTGGGGTTGGGCCTAGAACTGGAGTGGCAGGCAGCTCATTTGCAAGCTCTGACCAATCCCCAACTGGTATTGTCATGAAAGAACAAAGAGAAGCACGCAGCTCCAGGCAAAATCAGGTGCAGGATGGATCACAGGTGCAGACCTCTGCTCACCACCGTGGAAGACGAACAAAACAAGGAATTGGTCGCACACTGGAACTCCAAATTATCTCAATGTCATCTTTATTGTCAAAAAGGTCAGACAGATACAGGCAATGGTAGACGTTTCACAAGCGATAGCTTGGTTCTTCACAACCCTATTGGAAGGGGACGGGCCTCCTATATAAGCTAACATGCCACTGGGGGGAGTTGTCGGCTGACTAAGCAGCAGCAGGAGGGCACCCCCATCTGGGGGGGGGTGCACCGATCGCAGGAGAAGGCCCAGGGGAACTGTGAAGGAACTTTGCCTTTACATGGTCATTGGCAATGTCTTTATCATCACACAGTCGTTGGTAAAGAACTCCTAGAGCAGAAGGGCAGGTGAAGCTGTCGGAACGTATGGTACAGTCAAGTTTTCAAGGACTCAGGGCAGAGAAAGGTTGGTGAGTGATACCACAGTGGAGGGCTGGAAGTACCAGGAAGTCTGTGAGGGAACTTTGCTTCTACACGGTCATTAGCAAAGTCTTCATTGTTTACACGGTGAATGATGAGGAGTCCTGGATCAAAGGAGAGACTAGGGTTGCCACCTGTCCGGGATTCACCTGGACAGTACGGGTCTTGCATCATGTGCCCGGGTTTTGTACTGCCTGTAACCCAGGCACATGATTCAGCCAAGAACAGGAAGAGACCATTCAGGCGGGGGGGGGGGCATCGCACACCTGCCACTGTGAGACAGCAGCAGCTGCATTTCTTGTACACTGTGCCTGCGGTGTGTGCTGGAATCCAAAGCTCCTTTCTGTCTCCCCCCCCTCCTCCAGTCTCCTGCACAGTCTCTGGTATCTCTGACTCAACCTCCCCCCCTCCAATCACCAGTGAGGAATGCTGAGAGAATCGGGAGGCGGAGCTCACGGAAGCTCCTGACGGGCTGGCCAGAGGAAGAGAGGAGGTGAGCTGAATTTTTTTTTCCTGAGAAAAGTCTCCTAGTAAGCAAAGCTGCAAAGTTTAGGAGTATTTGTATTGCAGGTGATACAGTGAGGTGACAGGAGAATCAGACGAGCTAGTGAGTGTATGGGGGAGGGGGGAGTGTGCAATCACAGCTGACAGATACCTCCTGAGCAGCACACATGTCTATACAAACATCCACCAATCACTGACACTAGATCAGGGGTGTCCAAACTTTTTTCAAAGAGGGCCAGATTTGAAGTGAACATGCATGAGGGCCGACCATTTTGCCTGACATTTTTTGAACCATTAAAATTCGGTCTAAGTGTGTTCGTCCGAGCACTAATACACTACCCAACAAGAAATCTCCTGCCTTTGTGGCTGTGTGTGGTGAAGAGATGAGCTCAGGTGTGTTATATGGATATACCGTATTTATCTGCGTATAACACACACCTTCACTTTAAGAGGGAGGTTTCAGGAAAAAACTTAAATTTTAAATAAGGAACTGTGAAGCAAAATAAGGGTCAGTGCCCATCTGCAGCCTCACGAGTGCCATGAATGCAGCCTCACCACTGCCATGAATGCAGCCCCGCCACAGCAATGAATGCAGCCCCGCCACGGCCATGAATGCAGCCTGGCCACTGCCAAGAATGCAGCCTCGCCGCGGCCATGAATGCAGCCCCGCCACGGCCATGAATGCAGCCTCGCCGCGGCCATGAATGCAGCCTCACTATTGCCATGAATGCAGCACCCCTTGCCACGGAGACGGGACTTCCTATTACAGAGGCCGCCGCGTAAACAGAAAATTCTCCTGTACATACACCACTTGTCCCGCCCTCTTTCTGTCCCCTCCGAGGCAGCCAGAATATTTATCTTTTGTGGCCCCGGCGCTAGGAGATTCGCTGGGAGCCACAGAAGATATAAATGTCCATATTTCCAGGCGGGCCGTTCGAAACTGGGACGTGAGCCGCAATTGGCAGCGGGCCAGACTTTGGGCATGCCTGCATTAGATAATGTGAAAGTAATGTGTGACCATTCATGTAACCCTGTACTGTATATGTGATGAGTGTACACTTCTTATTGTACAGAGCTTGGATAACATCGGGTTATAATATATGAATTGTCATACATTACCTTCACATCATCTGTAGAGTACATACAGAGTGCTGGATTATATATATGTATATATGTGCTTACAGTTTATAACAGATTGTTTTCATTGAATAGTAATGCTGTATGATTTATTGCTATAGATATTAGTAGATGAGTAGAAGAGCTTTTTTATTTATTATAAACATTACTATCTGACCACTTCTCAGCCCCCAACTCCCCCCAGCTTATATCACCCCCAGACCACTTTATACATCCAGCTGAGGGACATCATTCCATAGTCACTTACCTTTCCTTATCTCCCCAACATAACTCCCTGGTCACCCCACAAACACATGCCCCCATCATACCCTCCGCACTCCTCTCCTGTACATACTGCCCCCACCATACCCTCCTCACTCCTCTCCTGTACATACTGCCCCCATCATACCCTCCGCACTCCTCTCCTGTACATACTGCCCCCATTATCCCATCCGCACTCCTCTCCTGTACATAGTGCCCCCATTATGCCATCCGCACTCCTCTCCTGTACATACTGCCCCCATCATCCCCTCCGCACTCCTCTCCTGTACATACTGCCCCCATCATACCCTCCGCACTCCTCTTCTGTACATACTGCCCCCATCATACCTTCCGCACTCCTCTCCTGTACATACTGCCCCCATCATACCCTCCGCACTCCTCTCCTGTACATACTGCCCCATCATACCCTCCGCACTCCTCTCCTGTACATACTGCCCCCTGTCATCCCCTCCGCACTCCTCTCCTGTACATACTGCCCCCATCATCCCCTCCGCACTCCTCTCCTGTACATACTGCTCACTGTCATACCCTCCACACTCCTCTCCTGTTTATACTGCCCCCATCATCCCCTCCGTACTCCTCTCCTGTACATACTGCCCACTGTCATACCCTCCACACTCCTCTCCTCTACATACTGCCCCCATCATCCCCTCCGCACTCCTCTCCTGCACATATTGCCCCCTGTCATCCCCTCTGTACTCCTCTCCTGTACATACTGCCCACTGTCATACCCTCCACACTCCTCTCCTGTACATACTGCCCCCATCATCCCCTCCGCACTCCTCTCCTGCACATATTGCCCCCTGTCATCCCCTCTGTACTCCTCTCCTGTACATACTGCCCACTGTCATACCCTCCACACTCCTCTCCTGTACATACTGCCCCCATCATCCCCTCCGCACTCCTCTCCTGTACATACAGCCCCCATCATCCCCTCCGCACTCCTCTCCTGTACATACTGCCCCCATCATACCCTCCGCACTCCTCTCCTGTACATACTGCCCCATCATACCCTCCGCACTCCTCTCCTGTACATACTGCCCCCATCATACCCTCCACACTCCTATCCTGTACATACTGCCCCCATCATACCCTCCCCACTCCTCTCCTGTACATACTGCCCACTGTCATACCCTCCACACTCCTCTCCTGTTTATACTGCCCCCATCATCCCCTCCGCACTCCTCTCCTGTACATACTGCCCACTGTCATACCCTCCACACTCCTCTCCTGTACATACTGCCCCCATCATCCCCTCCGCACTCCTCTCCTGTATATACTGCCCCCATCATCCCCTCCGCACTCCTCTCCTGTACATACTGCCCCCTGTCATCCCCTCCGCACTCCTCTTCTGTACATACTGCCCCCATCATACCCTCCGCACTCCTCTCCTGTACATACTGCCCCCATCATCCCCTCCGCACTCCTCTCCTGTACATACTGCCCCCCATCATCCCCTCCGCACTCCTCTTCTGTACATACTGCCCCCATCATACCCTCCGCACTCCTCTCCTGTGCATACTGCCCCCATCATACCCTCCGCACTCCTCTCCTGTACATACTGCCCCCATTATCCCATCCGCACTCCTCTCCTGTACATAGTGCCCCCATTATGCCATCCGCACTCCTCTCCTGTACATACTGCCCCCATCATACCCTCCGCACTCATCTCCTGTACATACTGCCCCCATCATACCCTCCGCACTCCTCTCCTGTACATACTGCCCCCATCATACCTTCCGCACTCCTCTCCTGTACATACTGCCCCCATCATACCCTCCGCACTCCTCTCCTGTACATACTGCCCCATCATACCCTCCGCACTCCTCTCCTGTACATACTGCCCCCTGTCATCCCCTCCGCACTCCTCTCCTGTACATACTGCCCCCATCATCCCCTCCGCACTCCTCTCCTGTACATACTGCTCACTGTCATACCCTCCACACTCCTCTCCTGTTTATACTGCCCCCATCATCCCCTCCGTACTCCTCTCCTGTACATACTGCCCACTGTCATACCCTCCACACTCCTCTCCTCTACATACTGCCCCCATCATCCCCTCCGCACTCCTCTCCTGCACATATTGCCCCCATCATCCCCTCCGCACTCCTCTCCTGCACATATTGCCCCCTGTCATCCCCTCTGTACTCCTCTCCTTTACATACTGCCCACTGTCATACCCTCCACACTCCTCTCCTGTACATACTGCCCCCATCATCCCCTCCGCACTCCTCTCCTGTACATACAGCCCCCATCATCCCCTCCGCACTCCTCTCCTGTACATACTGCCCCCATCATACCCTCCGCACTCCTCTCCTGTACATACTGCCCCCATCATACCCTCCGCACTCCTCTCCTGTACATACTGCCCTCATCATACCCTCCACACTCCTATCCTGTACATACTGCCCCCATCATACCCTCCGCACTCCTCTCCTGTACATACTGCCCACTGTCATACCCTCCACACTCCTCTCCTGTACATACTGCCCCCATCATCCCCTCCGCACTCCTCTCCTGTACATACTGCCCACTGTCATACCCTCCACACTCCTCTCCTGTACATACTGCCCCCATCATCCCCTCCGCACTCCTCTCCTGTACATACTGCCCACTGTCATACCCTCCACACTCCTCTCCTGTACATACTGCCCCCATCATCCCCTCCGCACTCCTCTCCTGTACATACTGCCCCCCATCATCCCCTCCGCACTCCTCTTCTGTACATACTGCCCCCATCATACCCTCCGCACTCCTCTCCTGTACATACTGCCCCCATCATACCCTCCGCACTCCTCTCCTGTACATACTGCCCCCATCATTCCCTCCGCACTCCTCTCCTGTACATACTGCCCCCATCATTCCCTCCACACTCCTCTCCTGTACATACTGCCCCCATCATACCCTCCGCACTCCTCTCCTGTACATACTGCCCACTGTCATACCCTCCACACTCCTCTCCTGTTTATACTGCCCCCATCATTCCCTCCGCACTTCTCTCCTGTACATACTGCCCACTGTCTAACCGTCCACACTCCTCTCCTGTACATACTGCCCCCATCATCTCCTCCGCACTCCTCTCCTGTACATACTGCCCCCATCATCCTCTTCGCACTCCTCTCCTGTACATACTGCCCCCTGTCATCCCCTCCGCACTCCTCTCCTGTACATACTGCCCCCATCATCCTCTTCGCACTCCTCTCCTGTACATACTGCCCCCTGTCATCCCCTCCGCACTCCTCTCCTGTATATACTGCCCCATCATCCCCTCCGCACTCCTCTCCTGTACATACTGCCCCCTGTCATCCCCTCCGCACTCCTCTCCTGTACATACCGCCCCCATCATACCCTCCGCACTCCTCTCCTGTACATACTGCACCCATCATCCCCTCCGCACTCCTCCCCTGTACATACTGCCCCCATCATCCCCTCCGCACTCCTCTTCTGTACATACTGCCCCCATCATACCCTCCGCACTCCTCTCCTGTACATACTGCCCCCATCATACCCTCCGCACTCCTCTCCTGTACATACTGCCCCCATCATTCCCTCCGCACTCCTCTCCTGTACATACTGCCCCCATCATTCCCTCCACACTCCTCTCCTGTACATACTGCCCCCATCATACCCTCCGCACTCCTCTCCTGTAAATACTGCCCCCATCATCCCCTCCGCACTCCTCTCCTGTACATACTGCCCCCATCATCCCCTCCGCACTCCTCTCCTGTACATACTGCCCACTGTCATACCCTCCACACTCCTCTCCTGTTTATACTGCCCCCATCATTCCCTCCGCACTTCTCTCCTGTACATACTGCCCACTGTCTAACCGTCCACACTCCTCTCCTGTACATACTGCCCCCATCATCCCCTCCGCACTCCTCTCCTGTACATACTGCCCCCATCATCCTCTTCGCACTCCTCTCCTGTACATACTGCCCCCTGTCATCCCCTCCGCACTCCTCTCCTGTACATACTGCCCCCATCATCCTCTTCGCACTCCTCTCCTGTACATACTGCCCCCTGTCATCCCCTCCGCACTCCTCTCCTGTATATACTGCCCCATCATCCCCTCCGCACTCCTCTCCTGTACATACTGCCCCCTGTCATCCCCTCCGCACTCCTCTCCTGTACATACCGCCCCCATCATACCCTCCGCACTCCTCTCCTGTACATACTGCACCCAACATCCCCTCCGCACTACTCCCCTGTACATACTGCCCCCATCATCCCCTCCGCACTCCTCTTCTGTACATACTGCCCCATCATCCCCTCCGCACTCCTCTCCTGTACATACTGCCCCCATCATCCCCTCCGCACTCCTCTCCTGTACATACTGCCCCCATCATACCCTCCGCACTCCTCTCCTGTACATACTGCCCCCATCATACCCTCCGCACTCCTCTCCTGTACATACTGCCCCCATCATTCCCTCCGCACTCCTCTCCTGTACATACTGCCCCCATCATTCCCTCCGCACTCCTCTCCTGTACATACTGCCCCCATCATACCCTTCACACTCCTCTCCTGTACATACTGCCCCCATCATCCCCTCCGCACTCCTCTCCTGTACATACTGCCCCCATCATCCCCTCCGCACTCCTCTTCTGTACATACTGCCCCCGTCATCCCCTCCGCACTCCTCTCCTGTACATACTGCCCCCCATCATACCCTCCGCACTCCTCTCCTGTACATACTGCCCCCATCATCCCCTCCGCACTCCTCTCCTGTACATACTGCCCCCATCATCCCCTCCGCACTCCTCTTCAGTACATATTGCCCCCATCATCCTCTCCGCACTCCTCTCCTGTAAATACTGCCCCCATCATCCCCTCCGCACTCCTCTCCTGTACATACTGCCCCCATCATTCCCTCCGCACTTCTCTCCTGTACATACTGCCCACTGTCTAACCGTCCGCACTCCTCTCCTGTACATACTGCCCCCATCATCCCCTCCGCACTCCTCTCCTGTACATACTGCCCCCATCATCCTCTTCGCACTCCTCTCCTGTACATACTGCCCCCTGTCATCCCCTCCGCACTCCTCTCCTGTACATACTGCACCCTGTCATCCCCTCCGCACTCCTCTCCTGTACATACTGCCCTTTGTCATCCCCTCCGCACTCCTCTCCTGTACATACTGCCCCCATCATACCTTCCACACTCCTCTCCTGTACATACTGCCCCCATCATACCCTCCGCACTCCTCTCCTGTACATACTGCCCCCATCATACCTTCCACACTCCTCTCCTGCAGAATCAGATGTAAAGGGGAACAAACCCTGGGCATTCACAAAAATATATGTTTAGTTTATACTACATAACAAAATTGCTGTGCATTGCTTTGTACAGAGGTAATGAATTTAATGTACTACAAAAAAAAAAAAAAATTGTCGTGCACTGCTTAAGCGTTCGGTTTTGGCTTGATGAAAAGGTGGCAAACCTAGGAGAGACTGTGGGGATATGTGGCCTGAGGGCACACGATTTGCAAGCTGGGCTGGCTGGGAACAGTAGTCCACCATCCAATAGAAAGCTTTTAAACTACTAGGCCTCCGAGGAGAGGTGCTGCAGGCCTCAGGCCTAGTAGTCGGCTTAAGGACTTGATCAGAGTGGGTCCTTCTTGCTCACAGAAGAAGATGTGACATCACTTAATTTCAGGATAAGTTTTGTGCAGGAGGAAAGAAGTTCTTGGAGCATTATTCTTACACGGTCAAGAGTAATGTCCTCATTCTTTACCCGGTAATGGATGGGGAATTCTTAGAAGCAATACTCTGCGGGAGTTGAGCAGAGGGGGAGTAACAGTCTGCATGGTGATGCAGGAGGAAGAATCATAGCAATTATAAATGCACATCATCTCTTCTGGCTCTAACAATATGCTAACTTTTGCAATCTTCTAGAATATGATGGCAATTAAACTATCCTATGGGCATCCCACATACCCTTTTCCCAACCAAGTTGTATCCCCCCAATAAAACAAAAACAAAACTAGCAAAAGACTGTTCATTGTCTCTGAAGGTGATGTATGGGAGTCTGGAAGTGGGGTGAATTGGTGGATTGTCTGGTAATAGTGGCAACTACACCGCTACACATACTGCCCCCATCATACCCTCCGCACTCCTCTCCTGTACATACTGCCCCATCATACCCTCCGCACTCCTCTCATGTACATACTGCCCACTGTCATACCCTCCACACTCCTCTCCTGTTTATACTGCCCCCATCATCCCCTCTGCACTCCTCTCCTGTACATACTGCCCACTGTCATACCCTCCACACTCCTCTCCTGTACATACTGCCCCCATCATCCCCTCCACACTCCTCTCCTGTATGAACTGCCCCCATCATCCCCTCCGCACTCCTCTCCTGTACATACTGCCCCCTGTCATCCCCTCTGCACTCTTCTTCTGTACATACCGCCCCCATCATACCCTCCGCACTCCTCTCCTGTACATACTGCCCCCATCATCCCCTCCACACTCCTCTCCTGTACATACTGCCTCCATCATCCCCTCCGCACTCCTCTTCTGTACATACTGCCCCCATCATCCCCTCCGCACTCCTCTCCTGTACATACTGCCCCCATCATACCCTCCGCACTCCTCTCCTGTACATACTGCCTCCATCATTCCCTCCGCACTCCTCTCCTGTACATACTGCCCCCATCATTCCCTCCACACTCCTCTCCTGTACATACTGCCCCCATCATACCCTTCGCACTCATCTCCTGTACATACTTCCCCCTGTCATCCTCTCCGCACTCCTCTCCTGTAAATACTGCCTCCATCATCCCCTCCGCACTCCTCTCCTGTACATACTGCCCCCATCATCCCCTCTGCACTCCTCTCCTGTACATACTGCCCACTGTCATACCCTCCACACTCCTCTCCTGTTTATACTGCCCCCATCATTCCCTCCGCACTTCTCTCCTGTACATACTGCCCACTGTCTAACCGTCCACACTCCTCTCCTGTACATACTGCCACCCATCATCCCCTCCGCACTCCTCTCCTGTACATACTGCCCCCATCATCCTCTTCGCACTCCTCTCCTGTACATACTGCCCCCTGTCATCCCCTCCGCACTCCTCTCCTGTACATACTGCACCCTGTCATCCCCTCCGCACTCCTCTCCTGTACATACTGCCCTCTGTCATCCCCTCCGCACTCCTCTCCTGTACATACTGCCCCCATCATACCTTCCGCACTTCTCTCCTGTACATACTGCCCCCATCATACCTTCCACACTCCTCTCCTGCAGAATCAGATGTAAAGGGGAACAAACCCTGTGCATTCACAAAAATATATGTTTAGTTTATACTACATAACAAAATTGCTGTGCATTGCTTTGTACAGAGGTAATGAATTTAATGTACCACAAAAAAAAAAAAAAAAAATTGGCGTGCACTGCTTAAGCGTTCGGTTTTGGCTTGACGAAAAGGTGGCAAACCTAGGAGAGACTGTGGGGATATGTGGCCTGAGGGCACACGATTTGCAAGCTGGGCTGGCTGGGAACAGTAGTCCACCATCCAATAGAAAGCTTTTAAACTACTAGGCCTCCGAGGAGAGGTGCTGCAGGCCTTAGGCCTAGTAGTCGGCTTAAGGACTTGATCAGAGTGGGTCCTTCTTGCTCACAGAAGAAGATGTGACATCACTTTATTTCAGGATAAGTTTTGGATAAGAGGAAAGAAGTTCTTGGAGCATTATTCTTACACGGTCAAGAGTAATGTCCTCATTCTTTACCCGGTAATGGATGGGGAATTCTTAGAAGCAATACTCTGCGGGAGTTGACCAGAGGGGGAGTAACAGTCTGCATGGTGATGCAGGAGAAAGAATCATAGCAATTATAAATGCACATCATCTCTTCTGGCTCTAACAATATGCTAACTTTTGCAATCTTCTAGAATATGATGGCAATTAAACTATCCTATGGGCATCCCACATACCCTTTTCCCAACCAAGTTGTATCCCCCCAATAAAACAAAAACAAAACTAGCAAAAGACTGTTCATTGTCTCTGAAGGTGATGTATGGGAGTCTGGCAGTGGGGTCAATTGGTGGATTGTCTGGTAATAGTGGCAACTACACCGCTACACATACTTATCCTATAGCTAAACACACTCACATATTTACAGAAATAGGTTATCACTGAAACTGAAGTCACCTAGAAGATAACAGAATTAGTACATCCTAACAAACTGATATGTACAATATACTTATGGGATAAAGATTGAAGCATTATCCCCCGCAGGGATAATCCTTCAAAAGTTCACAGTACAAGAACATATCATTCCTGACCTTAAATTAAGAAATGTTTTATTGCTGTTGTAAAGGGTATCCTGATAAATTTTGTTGTATGTATAAAATGACAATAAAGTATATTATCTTATCTATCTATTATCTTTTATGTTATAAATTAATGTAAAACTGATGCAGGTGTGCTCAATCTACTCTAAGCACATAAATCACTATATCAAATACTATCACATCCTACTCTCAGCAAACTGTGCCACCTGGTGGCCTAAACACACTACCAGGCCCTACTGGGCACAAAAGAGCACTTGTAATATAATTACTGCAAATGAGTAACATATTTTTATGGTTGACTAGATTTGCCACGTAGCGTCCTCATGAGCCCTGGAAAACAAAGCACAAACAGACATCCTAGCTACTCTTAAGTTATCTAGACATCTGCACTTAACATGAACTGCTATGAAATATTGCTCTTAGCAACACATAGCAACAATAAAAGAGTTCTTCAGGAATGTTTGGGTTCTGATTGCTAGCCAAAGTCCATAAACCCAAGTAGAAAATGTGAAGTCCAGTTCAACTGGTACTTGCAGTGCCGCCACCTCTGCAGCATCAAGATCAACAACTTCTCTTGATCTTTAAGGCTGGGTTCACACTGACATACAGAGCGGCTCACAGCATCCCTGTTCACTGTTGCAGATCTGATTTTGGTCCAAATTTTTAGCTGAATTCAGACCAGAAGACACACAGGACTCCTGTGCAATTCGCACTGGAGCCGCTCCGGAGATGTGTGAACCGGCTGCATTGAGAGCTGGTCACAATCTCCTGACATGCAAATTGGATGCGGGGAAAGCCTCATCCAATTCGTAATAGTGTGAACCCAGCCTAAAGTTGGGCAACGAATCCTTCCCCTGCGAGGTAGAAAGTTATTTTTAGCAATCCAGAGTCTCCTATAGTAAGCCATTGCCTGTTGGGGTGTATGTATGTTGTAAAAGCAAGTGAACCCCCGTATGATATCCTGATTAGAGTGTTTCTTCAAACCCATTCAGATCTGGAGATCATTCCGACAAGAAATTATGACACACACAAGGCATGCAGTTCAGAATGATCCAATCCTTTACTTCTGTATTTTCACTTATATAACCAACATGACATCACAACAAAAGTCCAACCCCTTCATTAATATATGCTAAATTTACAGACATACAGACATATAACTAACCAAAAATAGAACATAATTTCTTCATACAGAAACTGTCAACAAGAAAGAACTTCATGCGTCATTTCGGGGAAATCATACCATTTACAAGAATTTGAAACTAATGGGGCGTACACACGGTCGGACTTTTCGTCTACAAAAGTCCAACGGACGCCGACGGACTAAAGCTGGCTGGTAATCCGATCGTGTGTGGGCTTCTCCGGACTTTCAGCAGACTTTTTCAGCCTCAAATCCGACGGACTTTAGATTTGAAACATGCTTCAAATCTTTACGTCGTAACTACGACGGACCCCGAAATCCGCTCGTCTGTGTGCTAGTCCGACGGACAAAAACCCACGCTAGGGCAGCTATTGGCTACTGGCTACGAACTTCCTTATTTTAGTCCCGTGTACGTCATCATGTACGAATCCGTCGGACTTTTGTGTGGTCGTGTGTAGGCAAGTCCGTTCGTTAGAAAGTCTGCTGCAAGTCCGCCGGAAGTCTGTCGGACAGGCTGTCGGACTTTTGTAGACGAAAAGTCCAACCGTGTGTACGCCCCATTACTTTTGATAGACCTCAGATATACATATTATTGTAAAATGGATACATATTTTTATAGCTAAAATGGTGGACAGCAAGCTAAAATATCCCTACAATCCCCTCTTTGATCATAAATGTATGATCTCACTTCCCTATCATGGTGGTATTCTCAGTCTGCTTCTGATGATACATACTGAGATAAGTTTTATTGGAAGATGAGGGATCTGAAATGCAAGTGGCTCTATTAATAAGGCACATAATAAGCTTATACACAAAATAAAGGAAAAGGAAAAAGAACACAATAATGATTAAAATTATGGCAATATCCCTTATCCAAGAGAATATCCCTCCAAATCCAAAATCAACATTTCCAAAAGGACTCCAGGTCTGGGCTATGTTGCGAGCCTCTTGTTGCAGCTTGGACACCTCTTTTCTATGCTGAGCTATCACATCATAATAGTCTGGTACCTCTATATTGGTATTGTGTACCCAAGTACAACATTCATAATCCTCAGTCATTTCACATAATCCTGTAAAGGCTGAACTCATGCTTTCAATGGCTAAGTCATGCAATTCTAGTTGTTTTCTAATAGCCCTAGTTTCAACATTAAGTTTAGAAATATCATCAGAGTTCTTTTCCATCATCTTATCAATAATTCCTAAATAATTATTCAACCTTTTCAACAAATCTATTCCCCTTCCTGTCCAGGAAGGGAACCATGCCTAGGCCATATCCTTCTCAAGGAATAACTCTCTCTTGTTACGATGTTTTAATGGATACCTTGGGTGTATACTAGCTTCAAGTAAATGACTCCCATCACTATCACCTACCACCCCCATTATGGGCACCAGTGAGGCCAGGTAACACCAGCCTTGGGTCTCTTGTGGAATCCAGGGATAACAAGTCTTTCCACAACAAACATAAGTGTGGTTACCAAACGAGAAGGGCGTATTCACAGCAGTCTCTTGATCTACTGCTGTAACTATTGCCAGAACCTGAAACAAATGCTGTACAGATTTACTACTATCATTTTCAGAGGCAAGAATCTTTTTAAAATCAGCCCGTACTCTGACCTTAACGTGGTGTGTTTGATATAAACAACAAGACTTCCCACTAGGGGCATAGCAATTAGAAATGTTTAAAACCGATTGACTACAGGTATGAGCATTTATAGTAGAATTCCCTACATCAAAACACCAGGTAGGATTATGACTTCTATTGATGATGTGAAAGGAAATGGTGTCATTAGTTCTGATGACATTCAAAAGGTCAAGGGGAATCTTTCCTTTTAAAAGGGGAGTAATATTTAAAGGTATAGCCATTAGGGGTATCCTAACAGTACTAAGGTGCAATTTGCCACAAATCCAACATTTCTGAAATCCTGATTTCTGAACATAAGCATATTTAAATTTTAGCAAAAGCATTTTTTTAGCAAAATTATCCTCAATGTCTCTCTTGTTTCTAACTTGTATCACTGTAATGTTCTCCTATGTATGTGTGTTTCCACAAATACTTTTAATGCCACCCAAGTCTTCAGGGTGGTAGATACAGTTAGTGATGATCCACTATCTGGGTGATCAGGAACAGGAAGCAAAATGTTTTGCCAGAAGTCTGTGGTGAAATAAGCGAGGTCAACTTCTCTGGCCGGACCTGCTTTTCCAGGAACTCCTCCTTCATCTGCTTGGACTTCTGCTTGAGGCCCTCCTGTATTAAGGATCTCCTTCCTGCTCTTGGGGCTTTGGGCAACCTTTTTCACTCGGCTGGCATGGATCCTGGACTAGCAGTTTTCCACCAGGATAGCCGTTCTGATCACTACAATCACCATAGTAGGAGGTCCAAAGGGATACTCTTGCTTCTTATTTCTGTTCAGCTGTTGGACCACCACGGTGTCTCCCTCCTTGAAGAGGTGAGTAGCTTCCTGTGAAGAAAAAAGAGAGGTGCGAGCAACATTTCTTTGACTGTATTCAATATTTCAACCAGTTTTCTTACATATTCTTCCTGTATTAAGTCTAAATCTCCCTTTTCTACCATTAAAGGTGCTCTGGCCTATGGGGTAGGGAAAAATCTACCCATCAAAACTTCAAAAAAAACTTATTTCTGCCAGGACTGCTGGGAGGACCCTTCTCCAGTTGGCAAAGGTTCCTCCTGTGGCCTTTCTTATCTTGTCTTTTATTGTTCTGTTCATTCTTTCTACTATTCCTGAACTTGGAGGGTGATAGGGAATGTGAAACTTCCATTCTATCTTGAGAGTTTTTACCAAGTCCTGGCAGACCCTGGCTATAAAAGCTGGACCATTTGAGAACATGTCCACAATTATCAAAAGATATTCCTGTCTTTTGCCTAGTTTGGGCATGTATGTGAAATCAGCCGTGACTTGTATACCTGCGTGGCCTATTCTGTTGTACTGTGAATGCACTTGCTGTTGGTATACATGGTTTCACCTCTTTGCAGAGAAGTCCAGACCTTGGATCTCTCTACACACCCTTTCCATTCCAGTCCCTTAACTCATAATTCGATGCATAATCCTGGAGATCTGCAAGTGACTTTTCAAATGGGGATAGGTCAGGTATCAGCATAACAATTTGGATGTCTGCTGTCTGTGAGATAGCAGCTTATTTAGCAGCAAGGTCAGCCAGACCTGCTCATTTCCCCTGGCTATCTCTGTCTGTTGGCCTGTGTGTGCTCTGCAGTGTACTGTAGCCTAGAGCAAGAACCATCCACAAAAACATTCTGTGTGTCCGGTAGTGCTGTGGAAGATAAATCAGACCTGGGTGATGTGTCTTGGTGAATGAAGTTTATGCAGTCATGTTATGGCACAACCTCACCCTGTTCTCCTTTTTAATCCTAAAAGGGCGTTAAAATGGGTGCTGGGCCTGCAGTGAGAGAAGCATATTTGATGTGCAATTTTTGGATTGGACAGCAAAATCACCTCATATCCGCTCAACCTCTGAGCAGACATGTGCTGTGTATGTACATTTTTCAACAAGATTGACACATTGTAAGTGATGTGAAGTGTGGTGTCGTGTCCCAGAGTGAAAGAAGTGACCATCTCAACCACCATGGCACAGGACGCTTGAGCGCACCGGGACCATCTTTGAGAAAAAACTACAGGGCACAGTCTCCCACTATATTCCTGGGCCAGTACTCCCGCCATGGTTCTGCAATTTTCTCTGGCAAACAAGTGAAACATTTTGCCATATTCAAGGAGGCCGAGGCTCGGGCTGGTAACCATTACACATTTCAACATGGCAAAACATTTAACATTTCATCAGACCATTTTACAGTATCAGACATTTCAGAGACATTGCTTCAAAGACATTGCTTGTCTCAATATATTGTCATTGAAAGAGCAGTCAGGTATCCATTGGCGGCAGTAACTAATCATACCTAGGAAGGTGAGCACGTCCTTCCTGTTAAGTGGGCGGGGCAGACCCATTCAGAGCCGCAGCTCTTTTATGACTGACTCTTCTTTCTCCTTTTGTGAGCACAAATACTCAATTGTTTTTTGTTTTGTTTTGTTTTTTTTTGTTTTTTTTCTTTTGACAACATTGTAACTTTTTCTTAAACATTTTGTAACCACATACATGTAACCATTTTAATAAAAATAGGCTATCAGCTCGGCAGTCCTCCGAAGAACTACAAATCAAAAATTCACCAACATACTGCAACAGTACAGAACCATGAGGGCAGTCCAGGGCCCAAGGGTGACTTGGAGTACAGTGGCCATGTCTCCTCATCTACAGGGATGAAAAAAAAAAAATTCTTTAACCACTTCCCTACCCGCCTATAGACATATGACGTCCACAGATGGGATCTCCCATCCTGGGTGGACGTCATATGACGGCCTCGGGTTCACGGCTGCCTAGGGGGCGCACGCGCGCGCCGCGTTGCTCGGGACCCGGTGCGTGTGCCCGGCGGCTGCGATGTCCGCAGGCACCCGCGATTGCCCGTTAACCGGGCCGGACCATGGATCTCTGTGTGTAAACACAGAGATCCACGTCCTGTCAGCTCAGAGGAGAGCGATCTGCGTTCCCAGAACGGAGGAACACTGATCGGTCTCCTCCCCTTGTGCGTCCCCTCCCCCTACAGTTAGAAGCATTCCCTAGGAAACACATTTAACCCCTCCCCGCCCCCTAGTGGTTAACCCCTTCACTGCCTGTCACATTTACACAGTAATCAATGCAATTTTATAGCATTGATCTCTGTATAAATGTGAATGGTCCCAAAAATGTGTCAAAAGTGTCCGATGTGTCCGCCATAATGTCGCAGTCATGAAAAAAAAATTGCGATCGCCGCTATTACTAGTAAAAGAAAATAAATAAATAATTTTTTTTAAAAAATGCCATAAATCTATCCAGTATTTTATAGACGCTAGAACTTTTTAAACCAATCAATATACGCTTATTGCGATTTTTTTTACCAAAAATATGTAAAAGAATACGTATCGGCTGAAACTGAGGAAAAATTTTTTTTTTTTTTTTTAAATTGGGATATTTATTATAGCAAAAAGTAAAAAATATTGTGTTTTTTTCAAAATTGTCGCTCTTCTTTTGTTTATAGCGCAAAAAATAAAAACGGCAGAGGTGATCAAATACCACCAAAAGAAAGCTCTATTTGTGGGGGAAAAAAGAACGTCAATTTTGTTTGGGTACAACGTCGCACAACCGCGCAATTGTCATTTAAAGTGCGACAGCGCTGAAAACTAAAAATTGGTCTGGGAAGGAAGGGGGTGAAAATGCCCGGTATTGAACCGGTTAAATCAATCACAGTAAAATACTCTGCATCGTATGGTATGGTGGTAAGAATTGATGGCACATCAGGCACTACTTGGGCAATTGGTACCACTAGGCTATTGATGTCCCTAAGAAATCATTTTGATAATGTGTTGGTACTGGTGTTTGTTTTGGGATGTCAAAACATCCCGCTGCGTCTTTTTCAATCAACGTTTTTTTTTTTTTTCTTGAAAGTCAGTCATACTCTTTGTAGCCCAGTCTGAGTCTGACATCTGTAAGTGCATATTTAGGGACAAGGTTACTGAAATAAGTCTGTATTAAAAGACTGTGCATTTCATCTTAAGTGTTAAATCCGGCGTCCTGTGTCATGAAAGGAAACCTAAAGCATTAACTAACTGTGTAGTTACTTCCTCTTTTTTTTCCCCTGTGCTTTCTGCTTGTTTTAAAACTGCGTGTTTTGTATTCTGACCCTCTACAGCGTGTGCAGTCTCTGCAGCTTTCAACTTCTGCATGTGGTATGTAAGATGGAAGTGGCGGGGCACAGGAAACTAGGGCACATGGTACAGGCATAGAGAAGGTTAATTTAACCCTTAATTTACCATCCCATGACTCTGCTAAACCCATCATAAACGTATGGGCTAGGATACTATAGGGAGCCTCGGTCCAGCCGATCTCCACAACATATATACGGTATTTATTTTTTCTTTCTAAACATTCCCCTTCATTAATATATGCTAAATTTACAGACATACAGACATATAACTAACCAAAAATAGAACATAATTTCTTCATACAGAAACTATCAACAAGAAAGAACTTCATGCGTCATTTCGGGGAAATCATACCATTTACAAGAATTTGAAACTAACTTTTGATAGACGTCACATATACATATTATTCTAAAATGGATACATATTTTTATAGCTAAAATGGTGGACAGCAAGCTAAAATATCCCTACATTGCCCATTACTAACAACAGTTCAAAACAATGTCTCCTGATAGATAGCAAAGGTTGCCACTGTTGTTGGGGAGCAATTCAGTTCCTGATTGTAAAATTAGAAGATTCTCCTTTTGATGGTAAGCCGTTTCCCCCACTCAAAGCAACAACTCACCCTAACTCACTTCAGCATGGCATGGCACCAAACATGGGAGAGCCAATGTACCCTTTTTCCTTTGTTGCTTAGTTGCAAAGGGATTTAGATCTATGGGATTGCTCCTTTAAGTTAAAGTTGAGATCAACACTTGAACTTGAAAACTGGACTGGAGAAGCTTTGGCAGAAAGACTTTCTTCCTCTGCACTTGTGTAGAACTTTAGTGAGCTGCTGTCCTTTGCCACAACAGCAGCTTACATAAACTTGACTTAGTGAAAGTTGGCAGTCATTTTAAGCTTGACAGTTCAGCTTTCTGCAACACAAAGGCCCACCTTAAAGTAAAACAAACAGAGGTACAGGTACACTTCTCTCTGGATCCTCAATGATAGAATTCAGGATTTGGGATTTGTAGGTGCGTCTAGAGTGAAAGTCACTGGTCCTGACAGCTGAATTGGACTTGCAGATTGTAAGTGTATTTTCATTATTTTATATAAAAACGATTTGGTGAAATACTACACTATGTGGATCTCCCTCTGTACTTAAATACCCTCCTTGGAGTGTATTTCTACTTAGTAGTTTGGGGAACTTGCATTCCGAATCGTGGTGTATGTGGCAGCAAGGCATTTAGTGATCTCCTTGTGGGATCAGAGCAGCTGGTAAGGAGCTCGTTTAACATTAGTGGTGATTCCCTTCGGGAGTACTTTTCATGGTGGTGCATGGTTCATTTCTTCACCGCAAGAGGGAACAAATGTTGATGTTTTGGAACTGATCACTTTTTGCACTTTATAAATATTGCCCTATAATCTTTGCACCTTTTTGGACAATTTTTGCACATCATACATGGATTTAATATATGGATTTGCTAATATGAAATGAGTTAATTATATGTTTAATGCACTTTTACTGACAGTGTTTTTTATGAGATGTATTGATTTATATTTGTATAAAGATAGCACACTTTAGAATATTATTTTATTGTAGTTTATTACATATCTGGCTGTTTAGATGAAGCAGTCCTTTACGTTCAATTTACATTTTTTTTTTCCACTCAGTCTAGTTACTAAGGTAATTTATTTTTTCAGCAAGAGCACGAATATTGTTTGGGTTTAAAGCTGAATTTGACTGCAGGTGAATTAGCTGCCAGCAAAAAACAGTTTTTCCACCCATAACGCTCCCCATTGGCTCCCCTTCTGTGTATGGATGATAAGGTTAACTGTGACTATGGGCTTATCCTCGCTCGATGAACTGATAGAATCTGGCACTGGTGAACTGCTGACAGCTGGCTCCTCTGTAGCATGGTTAGCTGTAGTACAGTCAGGTCCATAAATATTGGGACATCGACACAATTCTAATCTTTTTGGCTCTATACACCATCACAATGGATTTGAAATGAAACGGACAAGATGTGCTTTAACTGCATACTTTCAGCTTTAGTTTGAGGGTATTTACAGGTGAACGGTGTATAAATTACAACAGTTTGTATATGTGCCTCCCACTTTTTAAGGGACCAAAAGTAATTGGACAGATTAACAATCATCCATCAAACTTTCACTTTTTAATACTTATTTGAAAATCCTTTGCAGTCAATTACAGCCTGAAGTCTGGATCGCATAGACATCACCAGACACTGGGTTTCATCCCTGGTGATGCTCTGCCAGGCCTCTACTACAACTGTCTTTAGTTCCTGCTTGTTCTTGGGGCATTTTCCCTTCAGTTTTGCCTTCAGCAAGTGAAATGCATGCTCAATCGGATTCAGGTCAGGTGATTGACTTGGCCATTGCATAACATTCCACTTCTTTCCCTTAAAAAACTCTTTGGTTGCTTTCGCAGTATGCTTGAGGTCATTGTCCATCTGCACTGCGAAGCGCAGTCCAATGAGTTCTGAAGCATTTTGCTGAATATGAGCAGATAATATTGCCCGAAACACCTCAGAATTCATCCTGCTGCTTTTGTCAGCAGTCACATCATCAATAAAACAAGAGAACCAGTTCCATTGGCAGCCATGCATGCCCCCGCCATGATACTACCACCACCATGCTTCACTGATGAGGTAGTATGCTTTGGATCATGAGCAGTTCCTTTCCTTCTCCATACTCTTCTCTTCCCATCACTCTGGTACAAGTTGATCTTGGTCTCATCTGTCCATAGGATGTTGTTCCAGAACTGTGAAAGCTTTTTTAGATGTTGTTTGGCAAACTCTAATCTGGCCTTACCGTTTTTGAGGCTCACCAATGGTTTACATCTTGTGGTGAACCCTCTGTATTCACTCTGGTGAAGACTTCTCTTGATTGTTGACTTTGACACACATACACCTACCTCCTGGAGAGTGTTCTTGATCTGGCCAACTGTTGTGAAGGGTGTTTTCTTTACCAGGGAAAGCATTCTTCGGTCATCCACCACAGTTGTTTTCCGTGGTCTTCCAGGTCTTTTGGTGTTGCTGAGCTCACTGGTGTGTTCTTTCTTTTTAAGGATGTTCCAAACAGTTGATTTGGCCACACCTAATGTTTTTGCTATCTCTCTGATGGGTTTGTTTTGTTTTTTCAGCCTAATGATGGCTTGCTTCACTGATAGTGACGGCTCTTTGGATCTCATATTAAGAGTTGACAGCAACAGATTCCAAATGCAAATAGCACACTTGAAATAAACTCTGGACATTTTATCTGCTCCTTGTAAATGGGATAATGAGGGAATAACACACACCTGGCCATGGAACAGCTGAGCGGCTAATTGTCCCATTACTTTTGGTCCCTTAAAAAGTGGGATTCACATATACAAACTGTTGTAATTCCTACACCGTTCACCTGATTTGGATGTTAATACCCTCAAAATAAAGCACATCTTGTTCGTTTCATTTCAAATCCATTGTGGTGGTGTATAGAGCCAAAAAGATTAGAATTGTGTTGATGTCCCAATATTTATGGACCTGACTGTAGGTTTGGCTGTGGCTGCAATTTTGTACAGGTTGAGATGACAGATTTGCTTTGCTGAACGATGGTGGTCTGGCTGACAACCATTGGTCCCGGCGCTAACGGCTGCACTCTGATCTCACCACCACTCTGCAGAAACCTGGACGCTGACTCCAGCATCTCTGGGGCATAACTGGTCTTCCAGTCTACTTCTATTATGTTGGACTACAAACTGCTTCAGCTGCCTCAGTAACATTTTACCGCAATTGGCCGCACCAGTCCCAGGCTCAAAACTTGACTGTGATGTGCTGACATCTCCCGCAGACAACAGGAACATGCTCAACCTCGCCCTTACTGCATAGAGCTAGACTCCCTTGCAGTACTAGCCAGACATCAGTGTCAGTGAGTAACCTGTTCTGTACCTCGGCCATCCGATCTGGTCCCCATCCAGTAGTGACATGGGGTCCGAAGAAATGAATGTATGTCATGTGGATACACTCACCACGCATCTTCTTTTTGGCCACACCCAGAAGTGATGAATTTGCTTCTCCCAGTCTTTTGGATTGGCCGAACCCAAACAGCGACTCCGCCTACTCTTTGCAATAGGCCGACACTTTGGGGGTAGCCCCTCCTGTTGAGAAGACTCTCCCAGCGCTTTCTTTCCCGTATTACTCCCGCACTGCACATTAACTCACTGTCTCTACTGTAAAACAGACAGCATCTGTAGTAGCAGGCACACAATCTCAGCCACACTTTTCTTCAATAACCAGTCTAGGGGTGTTGTTTTTGTTGTTTTTTTATTTTTAGAGAGCTTGGATAGGGTTCAGGGGATTGAGTGGGATACTCCAAAATGGAAACTATGTATAGGTTGAGGACAGTGAACTCTTTTCTATACAGCTGAAGCAGAAGTCCTTGCATATAGCAAACTGTGGACTTGGCTTGGAGTAGAAGCAGTTAACAGCACACAAACATCTTACTTTAGAGCAATGAGAGCACAGACCTTTCACAAGGAATTAGATAAACTAAGCTCCTTGGGATACCAGCCAATGTCCCCTTTAGCAAACACACATCTGACCTTCTGGAACAAGCTGGTTGCCTCCTTCCAACTTCCAAGTGATATTTTCCTCCAGTGATACCAGACTAGATCTTCAGCAGACAGCCCTTTAGTCAGCTCTCAGCAGCTTCAGCATCCAGGCCCTCAGGTTACCCGCGGAGACCTCACAAACAGCAAGCACACGGCAGCAGTGCCCAGGAGGGCAGAAAGCCCCCCCCTAGGCTGGACTGATCCTCTGCAGAAAAAGACCCAGAGCTCCATGAGCTGAGAGAATTTATACAGACTCCCAGCATGCCTTCAGGGCCAGCTGCACTGGTTACAGTCAGCAGAACTAAATTTACCTAACACAATAATTACAGCCACACTGGTTACAGGGTGGCTATCTACATTTACCTAGCAAAAACACACACAGCTCCTCTGAATACAGTGAGCCAGCACTAAATCTAACTAATCCTAGCATCTATCTAGGAGGGTGCTACAGATTTAAAAAGGGATATGCTATGTACAGAGTGCAAAGTTTGGGGGTGTGGTACATTCAGAGTGCAGAGTTCAGGGGTGTGGTACATCAGAGTGCAGATTTCAGGGGTGTACTATGTGTAGAGTGCAGGGTTCAGGGGTGCAGTACGTATAGAGTGCATGGTTCAAGAGTGTGCTATGTACAGAGCGCAGAGTTCAGGAGTGTGCTACATACAGAGTGCAGAGTTCAGGAGTGAGGTACTTACAGAGTGCAGAGTTCAGGCCTGCACTACGTACAGAGCACACAGATTAAAGAGTTCAGGCGTGCGGTATATACAGAGCGCAGAGTTCAGGGGTGCAGTATGTACAGAGCACGGAGTTCAGAGGAAAGTATGTACAGAGCACAGAGTTCTGGGGTGCGGTATGTACTCAGTGCAGAGTACAGGGTTGCAGTTTGAACTGAGTGCAGAGTTCAGGAGTGCAGTATGTACACAGTGCAGAGTTCAGGGGTGCGGTATATACAGAGTGCAGTGTTCGGAGGTGCGGTATGTATAGAGTGCAGAGCTCAGTGGTATGGTATGTACAGAGTGCAGAATTCAGGGGTGCAATATGTACAGAGTGCGGAGTTCAGAGGTGCAGTATGTACAGAGTGATGACCACTTTACAACCAAAAATTACACTGTCTTTTCCTCCAAATTGCCCCCTCCACCAGTACAGTGCTCTCCTTCCACCTCTAAATCCCCCTCTTTGACAGTAAGTGATAGCAAATGCTGCTGCAGCAGATCTGCTACAGCTTACCCAAGGACTCAGAGAAGAGTGTAGAGTGCAGACTGTGAGGCGGCTGCAGACACAGGATTCAAGCTGCTGCCGCCACTAGTGCTGGGTTCCTGGGGGGAGGTGGAGCGGCGTACAACAGCTGATAGGAGCAGCATCAGCAAATGTGGCCGCCTGCTCATTCACCCGCTGCTGCTTGCGCTGCTTATATAGAAAAATAAGCTCAATTTTCTTCTACTCTGTATTGACGGAGGTGCCAGCTCAGTACTCTGCCTAAAAGAGGCCATGGTTTATGGACATCTTATGTCCCTAATGGACATTTGCGAACAGCTGTAAAAATTGGGGATTTTTACAAACTGTCCATAACATTATGAACAGTTGGCAACCCTGGTAAGAGGGCAATACAACTAGTGAGAAATTTTTTAACTTAATGCAGGGAATTAATTAAGGTAGAAAACATCAGAGCTACAGCCGGGACTAGAGGAGCAGTATCTGCAAATGTGGCCATTTGCTCACTCCGCGACTGCTTAGGCTGCATATATAGAAAAAAAGCTTGATTTGCTCACCATGGCTGGCGTTATATAGAAAAATAAGCTTGATTTGTTCCTACTCTGTATTGCCGAAGGTGCCAGCCTAGTACTCTGCCTAAAAAAGGCCAAAATTTATGAACATTTTATGTCCCTAATGGACATTTGTGGACAGCTGTAAAAATCACAGATTTTTTACAAACTGTCCATAAATTTATGGACAGATGGCAACCCTGATAAGGGGGCAATGCAACTACTGGGAACTTTTTAACAGGAATTGATTTAAAGAGTTTGTTAACCCACAAAAATAAATAAAGATCCTGCTCCTCTAAAGCATTTTATACAGCACAGTACTTGTGCTGTGTAATTTGGCCCCCTGTATAACCTAAAATACCTGGCTGATCCTGCCAGTTTATGCCCTCCCCTCTGTATGCTGACCATGGTATATCATGGCTGCAGAGCCCTGACACCGTGGTCAGCGTACATGTCTCCGTCAGCCCTGCTCTCTGCTATCTTATGTCTCCCTCTATCCTCCCCCCTCTCCTCCCTGCCTGTCAGCTTTGTCATGGCCTGCCCCCCCTCCTGTTGCTTAAATAACTGTTAATGCTTTGCATAATCCTCTTGGTTTCATAAGCCTGTGTCCCCCGTCGCTGTGTTTCATTAAAAAAAAATGCTGTAAATACCAGATTTCAATGTGCCGCTCACATGACCGGCCAGCTCTCACCTCTTCTCCTCCCGAGTGACGTCAGTGGGGGATTTTCAGCAGCTCCCACTCAAGCTGTCTGACGGGGAGAAGAGAAAGCCGGCCGGTCATGTGATCGCTGAGCAGCGCATTGTAATCCGGTATTTACAGCATTTTTTTTAAATAAAACACAGAGACAGGGGAACACAGGCTTAGGAAACCAAGAGGATTATGCAAAGTCATGACAGTGGGTTAACAACCACTTTAAGGTAAAAAACGTCCTGTCCTTACAACAACTGTAAAAAGCTGTATTAATTTTGTATGTGAATTTGAAGATTGATATTTATAATTTGCTTATATTTGCAGCTCTGCCAACTGAAAGATGCTACAGCAAAATCTGGTTCTGTTGGCTTTGGTATCTACTGTGGGACAGTCTACTTGTTGTGGTGAGTACCTGTCAACATGCTTGATAAGAAGATCCAAAAACAAAAACTGTGTAGTGCTACAACCACAGGAGCCACTGATATTAACTGGTCTTTCCCAAACAGTACAGAGGCCACCAGTCGCCCCAGCAACAGGCCATTTACTCTGGCTCTATTAACCACTTGCTCACTGAGCACTTATACCCCCTTCCTAACCAGGACAATTTTCAGCTTTCAGTGCTCTCACAATTTGAATGACAATTACTCATGCAACACTGTACCTTATATGACATTTTTGTCATTTTTTTCACACAAATAGAGCTTTCTTTTGGTGGTATTTATTCACCACTCAATTTTTTATTTTTATTTTTTTGTGCTATGAATAAAAAAAGGGCCAAAATTTTGTAAAAAAAAAATGCATTTTGAGGCGCATGCGCAAAGCCATCTAAGTAGGACATGTCTGCTTAGATCTCCGCACCGTCCGGGACCCAGCAGCCTAATATACCGAGTCACATTGAACCAAAACCTCCACACAGTGCCTAGTTTCTTCCCGAAGTTAGTGGGCACACTTTGGTGGCATGTATAGCGGGAGAAAATCAAAATTGAAATCAGCAAAGCCTCAAGAAATGCTGACAAGAGCCACATCTAAAATGGCAGCTGCGCCATCTTACCTCACCTCACAGCCTGGTACACAGAAACAACACAGGTCTCCCTCCTCAGCACAACACAGGGACTGATTTTGATCTAGGCATGACCCCTATTACTCTGTAAAATTGGCTCCCCAATTGGCTCTGACCTGCTTGCCCAATTTGAAAGGGTCCTCCATAAGGCACTGCAGAACACCTCAGATGCCATTATAGACAAACTAGCACCTCTATTCTAGAACAGAGGGTGAATGAATTTGACATCACTACCTCAACACATACTGAAAAATTGGAATCCGTTAAAGAAGATTTATCTACCCTTCAAACCCGCCTTGAAGACTTTGAGAATAGGGCCAGGAGATCAAATCTGCGAATCCATGGTATTTCTGAAAAAATTGAGGATCTACAATCAACAATTACAGCACTCTTTCACAAACTTGCTCCATCTATCCCAATAGAACGTCTAGAAATGGACAAAATACACAGAGCCCTAACTTCACATAAAGAAGATGGACCCCCTGGAGAGATAATTATGAAAATGCACTATTTTCGCACAAAAGAACAATTGATGGAAGCTGCAAGAAATAAAGAATCGTTGATTTTCCAGGGACATAGGTACCAAATCTTCTCAATTACACTAAACACAAAGAAATGAAACCACATCTGCAAGTTCTCCAATACCACTGCATATCTTATCGTTGGGGTTTCTCCTTTTCTCTTCGCTTCTCCTATAAAGGAACTTCATAAACCTGCAAATCGACAAATGATCTTCTCACCACTATTCAGGACCTTCGCCTGTCAAAACCTGCAACAATAACAGATGAACCCTAACATCGAATAAATTCTTCATCTTCTCAACAGCTCCAAAACCTCCAGGACCCCCAGACAGCTCAGGTCCCTCTTAGCCCTCACAAAAGGGAATGCTTTGATTCACCACCACCTGAAGAAGAAGACATTACAGACTGATGTATTCTAAATGGGTGATACCTAGGTTTTAATTTCTTTTCTTTTCTTTGGAACTTAGCCCTTTCAATATAACATACATTAAACCTTGGGGGTAACACCACTAGGAGTCTATACTCTTAATTTGTCTCCAGGATAGATTCTCAATGAAAGATCTCTTTTACTTGGTCTATTTGATTCAATGCTACCTGGTTTGATTTATCTGATCTACTTTCTGTTGAATCTGCAGACGCAGATTTTTAGACCCCTCTAATGCCCTGTACACACGGTTGGATTTTCCGACGGAAAATGTTCGATGGGAGCTTTTTGTCGGAACTTCTGACCCTGTGTAGGCTCCATCGGACATTTTCCATCGGAATTTCCGTCACACAATTTTCTGACAACAAAATCCATTGTCGTAAATTCCGATCGTGTGTACACAATAAAGACGCACAAAGTTCCATGCATGCTTGGAATCAAGCAGAAGAGCCACACTGGCTATTGAACTTCATTTTTCTTGGCTTGTCGTATGTGTTGTACGTCACCGTGGTCTTGACATTCAGAATTTCTGACAAGATTTGTGTGACCGTGTGTATGCAAGACAAGTTTGAGCCAACATCCGTCAGAAAAAATCCATGGATTTTGTTGTAGGAATGTCCGATTGTGTGTACAGGGCATAAGATATACCCTAAAAAAACAGTTTTGGTTTCTAAACGTGCTAATCCAATTTCCGTACATATTCTCATAGATACTCATTGATGAGTAGGCTTAATGGTTGGTTTTGTCAGTTTTTAAACAAAATGACCACAAATCACATACGAGGATTACCTTTTGCCTATTCAATAGTTTAATTTTCTTTTGATAATCCTATTCTATAATTCTATTCGGAATTATCCTACTTTACATCATAATATACAACCTAACAGTTACATTAAAATTATTCTGCACTTATGACTCGTTGGTTAAACAGTTTTTATTAATAAAATTAATGGCTGTCGTAGTCCCGGAGACAGCCCACTGCACCTCCATTCCTTCCTTGAGTGCCCAACATTGATTTGGACGCTCATTGGAATATTTATATCTACTGGTTGGTGATTTATCACCACCCCTTGGATACTCGCCCCAATTAGGAGCACTTTTCCTTCTTTTTTTTTTTTTTTTTTTTACTTTTTCTTTTATATTTTGTTTACTTTTTTAGGTAGCTTCTCTTAAACACCTATTGCATTAATGTTTATATATGCTGAACAACCCCAGTTGAATTCCCTCTCCTATTCCTGCTTTACAGAATAACCCAACCTTCCCTAACCTTCTCTCCTCCAGAGAAGAAACCTCTTGTTTCACACTCGGTAGCCTTTTATTAGATCCCGTCTGCATCCAGCAATGTACAAGGTTTCAACTCTCCTCCGAAACACACTAAAGCTTTCAACTTTTTCTCCAAACTATCGGCACATGTGGTTTGCCTACAGGAGACGCACTTTATTTCACAGTCTTCACCAAATACCCCCCAAGTTTATACTGCTTCGGCCACTGCTAAAAAAAAAAAAAGGGAGTCCTAATTGCATTCCACCGTACAACACCATTTACCCCTAAAAAAGAACTTAAAGCCCCCGAGGGTAGATACCTGATCTTATTTGGACTATTAGATAATGAATTTATGATCGTCTCTTATTATGCTCCTAACAAAAACCCATTGTCATTTCTTTCCCCTCTATTTTCAGTTGTGAAATCACATAAACAAGGTACTCTTATAAATGGTGGTGACTCAAACCAAATATTATATCCATATCATCCACAAATCCCCTACCCCAACTGCCACACCTAAACTTTCCTACCAACGACTCCTAAACCATTACTCTCTTCTTGACACATGGCGGGAACATAATCCTGCAAAAGGACCAGGACCTTTTTTCAGCTGGAACACGGGGGAACGCAGTTCCGGCACCTCCAGCACTAAATGCATGTAAGGGGTGTGCTGGAGGGTCTATTGATGCTGGCTGCTGGGGGATCTATTGTCACTGGTGGGGATCTGTTTTTGTGTGGGGGATCTATTGTTGTTGGGGGGTCTTATGTTGCTTGTAGGAATCTACTATTGAGGGAGAGGTCTATTGTTGCTGTATGCTGATGGGTCTATTGATGCTGGCTGCTGGGAAATCTGTTGTTGCTGCTGGGACGTCTAATGTTGCTGGGTGGATCTTTTGTTGCTGGGGGTGGTATTTTGTTGTGGGTGGTCCATTGTTGCTGTGTGGGGCGGGGTCTATTGTTTTTGGGGTGGGGTCAATTGTTGCCGGGGGTGTCTATTGTTGTGTGAGGGATCTTTTGTTGCTGGGGGAGGGGGCTATTGTTGCTGGGGTGGGGTAAATTGTTGCTAGGGGAGTCTATTGTGTTAGCGATCTATTGTTGCTAGGGTGGGATCCTATTGTTGCTGGGGTGGGGCCTATTGTTGCTGGGGAGAGTCTATTATTGTGTGAAGGATATATTGTTGCTGGGGTGGGTTCTATTGTTACTGGGAGATCTATTGTTGCTGGCTCCAGGGGATCTATTTTACTGCTTTTCTTGTTATTAGATAAGAGCAAATTCCATACAAATTATTTAGCACCACAAAATGATACTTGGGGCAGTACTGGGAGGTGGGACCAAGGTCCGGTGCTCAGAGGAGCATTGGGTGCGTAGACAAGGGGGAACTCAGAAGGGGGGAGTTCCTGCACCTATTCTCTGAGAAAAAAAGCCCTGAAAAGGACAATACACACACTATTCCCATCCTCACAAAAATTTTCCCACATAGACCATCTTTTTGTTCCTGTTAGTACCTCAGCACTTATTCTGGACTCACATATTATACTATGCACCTGGTCAGACCATAATGCAGTTGTAACAACTTTTTCCTCCTTGGTTTCAAGACTCAATCATCGTACTTGGTACATTAGTGATAGTCTGTTGGCAAATCCTACATTTTGACAAGAATTAGAGAAAGCCATTAAAGATTATCTTATCTAAAATAAAGAAAAGAAGGACACTCCAATTGCCTCATCCGTAAATCATTAAGAAGTTGCAAAAGAAAAAAGGGGGTTCCGCAAAAGGTAACCCCGGGTCGGACTTTAAGGGCACAGCAAACCAAAGTGATATAAAAAAATATAAACTTTTATTGGAATACAAATATAGATATACATATATACAATGCAAAAAGGACATGAAAGAAACACTTAAAAATCATATATATAAAATATATATGATGTGAGCCCTAATGCCTCTACGGTTTCATTGTCAAAACTTCTTCAGAACACACTCGGGGTTACAAGAAAGAGAAAAGGTCTCACTATCTATAAATAAAAACACATAGTTACAATAATGTATAAAAATGAAAAGCACTATCAGAATCCAGATGAAAATTTATGACACATGCACCAAAGCGAGAGTAGATACACACTCATACTGTTACCTTACAGAGGAATAAGCGCCAATCAACAAATATTCAAAGGATGGAAGTTTCCAACACTGGAGCAGATGACTCGTGGTAACAACAAATCAAAGCACGAGGACAGATGAAAGCCAACTAGAAACCAATATAAAATCAAAACCTGAGTTTAGTTGTATAGTAGATAGGAATAAAAATATATATAGAGCAGAATCCTATGTATGTCTGTACCTGTAGGCAATACAATAGTGGGTATACAAGTGTGGCAGTCCCAGGGAAAGGGGGTTACCATGTAGTGTAGAGGATAAAGTAGAACCATGTGGGGTTGGTATAAACAAGAAAGTCCTGCACACCAGGATAGCCAGAGCGGGGGCTTGGTTGTGCCCCAAGTGTGGTCCACAAATAGCGGTCCAGATCGGACTATTGTAGTTCAAGGCTAAAACCTACAATGAAAGGGGATAACGATATAAACAGTATTTAGAAACCCCTAAATGCATCTAGAGAAAGTGACAAGGTGTCAATACATTATTGTAACTATGTCTTTTTATTTATAGATAATGAGACCTTTTCTCTTTCTTGCAACTATCTGAACCCCCGAGTGTGTCCTGAAGAAGTTTTGACAATGAAACGCGTAGACGCATTAGGGCTCATATCATATATATTTTATATATATGATTTTTATGTGTTTCTTTCATGTCCTTTTTGCATTGTGTACATGTATATCTATATTTGTATTCCAATAAAAGTTTATATTTTTTGATATCCCCTTGGTTTGCTGTGCCCTTAAAGTCCGACCCGGGGTTACCTTTGAAGGAACCCCCTTTTTTCTTTTGCATTATCTTATTCACAACAATGCCACTGATACAGACCCCTTGACCCATTGGAAAGCTCTCAAACCTTTCATCAGAGGGGTTTGTTTCAGCCAAGCATCTTACCACCATAAGAAAAAAACAGCATTTCATAAACGCCTAGAAGAAGCATTTTATAAAGCGTTGGAAAATTTTCAGACCACACCCTCTCCGTTGTTAAACTTATTTATGATAAAACATGCCTAGAACTTGACCTTTTTTTTTTTCGACAGATTCGGCTGAAAAAACTCTTCGTAAATCTAAACATATTTTTACATGAAAGCTAACAAACCAGACACTTTCCTGGCCTTGGCATTACTAAAGACCAATTATACCCCAAAATCTATCCGCTTAAATTTTACCAAAGGTACCTATACTAGCAACCCACTAAAAATCCTTAACAAATTTCATAAAAAACTAACTGAATTATGCAAAGATGCTAATATATTTCACCAATCTTGTCTGACCACACTTTTATCTACAATTCACCTCTCCTCACTCTCCCCATCCCACCAAGAAATTCTAGATCAACCTATCACTGAATTAGAAATACAAACCGCGGGGCGTGTCCAAGATGGCGCTGGGAGCGAACGTCTAGTACCAAAGCTCCCACTCCGGTCTTTCATCCTACTCTTATCCTGGTGTGGATTCTGCAAGATTTTCCCTGCTATACCCACAGATTATTTCCCTGTGACTCAGGGAATGCGCAGAAATAAAAAAGGGGCACAGAAGACACGCATTTCTGCATCTCTTCGCACGCCGCCGAAACCCCCTCCCCCCAAGGCCTGCCACATGGAGACGCAGACTCCTGCTCCGCCGGATGGCATAATTCAGGCTGGATCCCAGGCGTTCGATGCCCTGATGCAGGCTATCTCTAACTGCCAGGCTACCCTCACCATGAAGATTTACCATGTCCAGGAGGAGACTGCCCTCATCCACCGTGACATGGACGGCTTCAGAGAGCAGGTGGGGGAGGCGGAACAGCGGATCTCCAGCGCGGAGGACACACAGAGAGAATACCACGAGGACATACAGATCCTGAAATCTAAGGTGAAGGCTCTCGAATTCAGGGCTGAGGACGCTGAGAACCGGAACAGACTGAACAACCTCCGAGTTCTCGGCCTTCCGGAAGGCGCAGAGGGGACCGATCCGGTTATTTTCATGGAACAGCTGCTGCCAACTCTGCTCCCGAGAGCATGGTTTTCCCCACACTTCTCCATTGAGCGCGCCCACCACATGCCTGCTAACAGAGGCCCTCAGGGGGCTCCGCCACGCACCTTTATTTTTAAGCTCCTTCACTACAGGGACAGAGACACAGTTCTTCAATCCGCTCGTCTACAAGGTGAATTAAAATAGGAAAACGCAAAATTGCTCATCTTTCCTGACTACTCTGTGGAGACGCAGAGACAACGCAAGTCCTTTGACCACGTCCGTGCCATGCTGAGAGACAAAGGGGTTAAATATAGCATGCTATTCCCAGCCAGGCTGAGGGTGCAGGATGGGGAGAGGGTGCAATTCTTCACATCTCCCAGAGAAGTGGCTGCATGGGCTGACACCATTCGTAAGTGATTCCATTCCGGGGTTCTGTGAGTATACTGCTGGAGACTATGAGAGAAATTTTAATTGTTATGGGGAGGTTTGGCCCCATGTCTACCTCGGCGGTCCCCTTTTACATTAATAATGGCTGGAATGGCTTAAATGATCCGTAACTCCGCTTATTTGATAGCTATGGAACATTCCTACACTCCCCTTATGTGCACTTGCAACACTAACGTTTGCTTCTAAACTGCTCTGTTGGGCTGGAAGAGTTATTTGGTCTGGGTCCCTGAATTACCCTGCCGACTTGGCTCCTTACTCAATAACGTTACCGTTGGAGATAGGATGGTGACTACTACAGATGCTATTATGCTATCATGCATGAGAAACATGGGCCTTGCACCCCCTGAGACCTGCTGGGGGTTGGATTTCTCCCCCCCCCCCCTTTTTTTTATTTTGTTTTTAATTCCACCTAGTAATCTCTCCAGCTTTGCCCCGATCCCGGCCAACGGATAATATATACAGCTATTCCAAGTTTTGCGCCCCCGGGGCTCCGGGAGATCCACACTGATTCTTCTTCACCGGAACTTACAGTTACTTTTGATTTATCTGATCCACAAAGGGTAGGTGCCTCTTGTTCATTGCCTTCATGATCAGTCTTAAGGCTGACGCAAGTTTTGGGAAACAAACCTGCCCTCATGTTGGGGGGTCGGGTGGGGTGGGGGGGGGGTTGGGGTTGTGAGCCGTGTGCTTGGCTCCCAGGTTTTTGTTCTATGCTATTTGACAGTACTTTCTTTGCTATATGTATTTGCACTGATGAAAGACTCTGCTCCACTCCTGGCATTCCCGCTGATTGTCTGGAGTGAAACAAGACTCTCCTGTAATGTTTATCCTGTCTCGCTATTACTAAGATGTGTATATGGCTAACCTTAATAACCTCTCCTGGAACACACGAGGTCTAAACTCACCACTTAAACGCTCCTTAGTTTTTCAATTTATAAAAAGGCACAATCCCCATGTCTGTGTGTTACAGGAGACACATTTGATTGGTAGCAAAACCCTTAGTCTCAAGAAACCATGGGTAGGCCACCACTACCATTCTACCTATTCTAACTTTGCCAGAGGGGTTAGTATTTTAGTTCTGAAAACCCTCCCTTTTAAACTCCTTGATTTAATTCTTGATCCTGATGGAAGATTCGTGCTAAAACATGCCTTGATTTATGATTTACCATGGGTCCTGGTGGGTCTTTATTTGCCCCCCCTGCTTCTTTCAAACTCCTTAATCTGATCTTGGGTAGGCTGGCTCAGTTTCCCCCAGATAGTGTAGTATTGATGGGAGATTTCAACCTTGTTCTGGACTCTGACTTGGACAGAAGCGCGATAGGTGGTACAACCCTTCAAGGTTTGGCGGGGTGGGCAGACACATACGGTCTTGTAGATGTGTGGAGATGGAGGAACCCTCAAACAAAAACCTTTACTTGCCACTCGGCCACTCATAGAACCTTTTCGCGTATTGATTTGGCCTATGTGGCGAACCCTGTCCTCCCCAGAGTCCGGGACATTAACATCCTACCTAGGGGGATTTCAGACCACGCCCCGCTGCTGCTGTCCCTGGAGCTGACAGCGACTCCGTCGGACAGACTCTGGAGGCTGTCCAGATTCTGGATATCTGACGCGGATGTCGATTCTCAGTTCCACGAGACACTGCGACAATTTTGGAAGGATAACCCGGGCACTGCCTCTGACAATAACGTGTGGGAAGCCTTTAAGGCCTCGTCAAGGGGTCAATACCAATCAATTATCACTAAAGTCAGGAAGCAACGTAGAGCAGAGCTCACTGGGTTAGAGACAGAGGCGGCTAGACAGAAAGCCTTATACGTTAGATCCCGTGACCCCTGAGATTATACAACACTCCAATCCTTTATCCAACAGACTCTTCTATTACGCACCTCCCTGACACAAAAGAAACTACTACACCAATCTCAACGCATATTTGAGCAGGGGGAGAAGACAGGCCGTCTTTTGGCCTGGCTTTCTAGGGAACAATCAGGGGTGACGGCAATAGCACAGATTCATGACCAGGACGGGACCCTTCATTCTTCCCCACAGGAAATCAATTGGTGTTTTGCCACCTACTACCAACAACTTTACAGTACCCGAGTGACATACGAACAAGACCTTACTGAATATCTAGATGAGATTGACATCCCAGTCCTTACACCTGTCTCCGCAAGTATTTTAGACGCCCCAATACAGTTAGAGGAGATACAAAAGGCCCTTAAGATGATGCAGACAGGTAAAACTCCGGGCCCGGACAGATTTCCAGTGGTGTTTTATAAAGCTTATGTTGATGAACTTGCTCCTAGATTACTGTCGGTGTTGTGTTCAGCATCAAAAACTGAGGTCCTCCCGGCCTTGATGAGTGAGGCGGTTATAGTACTCGTTCCCAAGCCGGGGAAAGACCCTACCCTGTGCTCGTCCTATCGCCCTATTTCCCTCCTGAATGTCGACGCAAAAGTCCTCGCAAAGATCCTCGCCAACCGTCTGAATAAAGTCATCACAGCTCTGGTCCATCCGGACCAAACGGGATTTATGCCCGGACGCGGAACAGACATAAATATTCGAAGGCTGCACACACATATAGCGCTAGCTGACCCCGGGGGCCCTGGGGTGGTGGCCTCACTTGACACAGAGAAGGCCTTCAACTTGGTCGAGTGGGGCTACCTGTGGAGGGTCCTCTCCAGATTTGGGTTTGGACCTGGCTTTCTTTTATGGCTGCAGATGTTGTACGCACACCCTAGAGCCCACATAAGCACTGGCGGATCCCTGTTGGAATCCTTCTCCTTGGAGCGGGGGACTTCACCCCTCTTTACCTCGCATCGACACTTGTACACCTCTACGATGGGTCGAGGAGTTCACATATTTGGGAATAAGGGTGGGCCCCACTATGGATGGCTACCTAGACCGTAATGTCCTCCTGTTGTTGGATAAACTCACTAAGCAGTGTACCACTTGGCGCAAACTCCCCCTCACACCGGTGGGCAGAGGTAACCTAATTAAAATGGTGTATCTGCCCAAGCTGTTATATTTTTTTCGCCACACTCCCGTCCATATACCCCAAGCCTTTTTTCGGAAATTGGATAGCATTGTGACTGACTGCGTTTGTCTGGGCGGGTAGACCCCCTAGGGTGGCTAGGTGAACCCTCTACCTCCCCCTCTCTGGGGGTGACCTGGCCCTACCAAATTTTCTTATATATTACTGGGCGGAGGTTCTGGTCGCGGTCTGCTGGTGGTTCTCTCAGCCCAGGCAGAACCCTGCGGTCACTCTTGAGGCAGCAATCCTTGGTTCATACGCGGCCCTGTCTAACCTGGTTTTCAGGGGGCCCAGGGCACACCCGGGTGTCACGGTGCCTATGAGGACCATTATAAGGGTGTGGCAGTGCTCCCGTGCAGTGTATGGTGACCCCTCGGAGGTCTCCCCCCATACACCTCTCTGGGGCAATCCCCTTCTCCCTCACTTGAACACAGTCCCTGATCCAGCGGCGTGGGCGAAAAAGGGAATTCTTACCCTCAAACACTAATGCCAAACGGCAAAATCCTGACATTTCTAGAGTTGAGAAAATTATATAACCTCCCCAGCTCCTTTCAATTCCGATACTGGCAGCTCCGACATGCCCTCACTTCCCAATTTCCTAACCCGGTTAACCTAAATTCAGACTCCGTCGAGAGACTTCTCACGTCGGAGACAATGGTGAAACCACGCTCCACCCTCTACTTGTATCTCACAGTGGCACATGACACTGATACCTCACATATGATGGCCAAGTGGAGGGAAGACATCCCTAACCTAGACGAAGACATTTGGGAAGACTGTGTTTCTATATTTATTCCTTCCATGATAGCTTCCAGAAACCGCTTTATACAATTAAAATTTTTACATAGGGCATATTATACCCCACAAAGACTTGCCAATATTTACCCCTCTCTTAGCCCATTGTGCACGAGATGCTCCACTGAATGGGGCTCTTTCTTTCACATGGTTTGGACTTGTAACAAGATCCACCCGTACTGGCGGGGGGTGGCAGAGGTATTAACAAAAGTGTGTGGGGCCACATTACCACTTGACCCCCTTATCTTTTTGCTTAGTTACCTGGGTGATGTGGAGGGGGACAGATACCTTAAATTATGCTTGACCTTCGCTCTCTTTTATGCTAGGAGAGAAATCCTCTTGAGATGGAGGGGTAGTCCTTCCACTCTACAAGATCACATATGAAAGCAGGAATTGCCCGGCAAAGTTTGAAAAAATATGGTCACAGTGGTCTGATGCTTGAAAATGACACTTCCTATACCATGTCACTGATACTGCAGTAAGTCTGTTACTCGCTGGAGAACTGGGAGTGCTTGATGGTCTTCTCCCCGGCCGGAAACTTATGATCTTCCATTTCCATGATCTTCCATTTCCCTCAGAAACCTTCAGATACCTTCAAATTAAAAATTTCTTGATGAATAGTGTACCCTAAGACTCAACGTCCCCAAGTTTTACTATATTTGAACAAGCCTGTAAATCTGACCCTCACAGACGTGGACTCATTTCTGATTTATATGCCCAACTACCTTCACACATCTCTTCTTCTCCCCAAACCTATACAAATAAATGGGAAAGTGACCTTCAACTACAACCAGAAGACATAAATTGGACCCAAATCTGGCAAGCTACCAACCGAATATAGTGGCTCTTGAAACCAACTACAAGGTACTCACCAGATGGTACCTGGTCCCTGCCAGAATCTTTAAATTCTCTCCACAATACCCAGACCATGACACTTCCACCACCACACCTGACTGTAGGCAAGACACACTTGTCTTTGTACTCCTCACCTGGTTGCCGCCACACATGCTTGACACCATCTGAACCAAATAAGTTTATCTTGGTCTCATCAGACCACAGGACATGGTTCCAGTAATCCATGTCCTTAGTCTAGTTGTCTTCAGCAAACTGTTTGCAGGCTTTCTTGTACATCATCTTTAGAAGAGGCTTCCTTCTGGGACGACAGCCATGCAGACCAATTTGATGCAGTGTGCGGCGTATGGTCAGAGCAATGACAGGCTGAACCCCCCACCTCTTAAACCTCTGCAGCAATGCTGGCAGCACTCATATGTCTATTTTCCAAAGACAACCTCTGGATATGACGATGAGCATATGCACTCAACTTCTTTGGTCGACCATGGAGAGGCCTGTTGTAAGTGGAACCTGTCCTGTTAAACCTCTGTATGGTCTTGGCCACCATGCTGCAGCTCAGTTTCAGGGTCCTGCCAATCTTCTTATAGCCTAGGCCATCTTTATGTAGAGCAACAATTCTTTTTTTCAGATCCTCAGAAAGTTCTTTGCCATGAGGTGCCATGTTGAACTTCCAGTGACCAGTATGAGAAAGTGAGAGCGATAACACCAAATTTAACACACCTGCTCCCCATTCACACCCGAGACCTTGTAACACTGAGTCACATGACACCGGGAAGGGAAAATGGCTAACTGGGCCCAATTTGGACATTTTCCCTTAGGGGTGTACTCCCTTTTGTTGCCAGTGATTAATGGCTGTGTGTTGAGTTATTTTGAGGGGACAGCAAATTTACACCATTACACAAGCTGTACACTCACTACTTTACATTGTAGCAAAGTGTCATTTCTTCAGTGTTGTTATTTAATAAAATATTTGCAAAAATGTGAGGGGTGCACTCGCTTCTGTGAGATACTGTATATAAAACAATGATAAAAGTCCAGTTACTATTTGGAGGCTTATGCCGTGTACACACAGGCGGACTTTTCAACCAGACTGGTCTGACGAGACAAATCCGTCGGACAATCTGACCGTGTGTGGGCTTCATCGGACCTGCAGCGGACTTTTTTGGTCAAAAATCAGACAAGCTTTAGATTTGGAACATGTTTCAAATCTTTCTAACGAACTGGAGTCCGGTCGAAAAATCTGCTCGTCTGTATGCTAGTCCGATGGACGAAAACCGACGCTAGGGCAGCTATTGGCTACTGGCTAT